>NC_057801.1:742604907-742795564 GCF_018294505.1 Triticum aestivum
AAATTTCCCGTGAATAAAGGCATGATTTTGTGCTACATAGTTGGCATATCGAGTGCTGGCAACCGTGGGATGATCCGAAGATGAAAAAGATTAACAATCATGCCATGGGCATGTTCAGCAATGATTTGGCCTCCTGGAAAGGGAGGGTGAAACGAGCTATTGAGGCTGATGAACCCCTGTCCAAGATTCTGTAGGAAAATCCGACACTTATGGAAGAGGAGTTCGAAAAGTTCAAGGACACTTGCGCTACCGAGGCAGCCAAGGCTAAGGCTGCGAAATTCAAGAGCCTTCAGCAAAGGAACACGGGGAAGCATCTCGTCGGAAGCCGTGGCTACCTCGGTAAAAGGCCCATATGGGATAAGGAGGACGCGGAACGTGAAGCCGCGGGTCTCCCAGACCCCTTCGCGAAGTTCACCAACCCCTTGGAGCATGACTTCATCAGGGCCCGCTACAAGTGGGACAAGGAGAAAAAGGTTTTTTACACGGACAAGATCACGAGGAAATTGATTAGACTACTGGAGAAGCAACACCAGCTTGCAGCCGAAAGCTCTACTTCTCCGATGAGGCCCAAGTGGGACACCCCTCTCAACCGGGCCTTGAACGAACTTAAGGGACTCCCTTGGGATCAGCGGCCGCAATATGGTCATGTGCACGGCGCTGGAGATGGTGCCACGTGGAAGGTGTTTTACAACGAGGGCCCGGAGGCCAAGAAGCTGAAAAAGAAGTTTAGTCAGGCGGACATCGATGCGAAGGTGAAGCTTGCGGTCAAGAAAAAGCAGCTGAGGACGCAAAAAAGTAGCCGAGGACAAATATGAGTTGCTACAGCAGGCAGTCAATGCAGCTGTAACTGCCTGCAGAAATGATTTTGCTACTAACTTGGTTCCAGTTATCATCAACTGGGCAAAGGAAAATCCAGACAAGACGGTACATGATTTCCCGATGCCCAGTTTCATCCAGAGCAACTCCATGAACAACAACACCATCGCACCATCACTTGCTCATGCAACCGGGCCTCCTCTCGCAGCCGCTCCCGCTCATAGCAGCCCGTCCTCAGTCTCAGGCGCGCAGGTGGGCCTTCGTCTTTGGCTGAGCTCGACATCGTCACTGTAATTACATGTCGCACCAACATATATATATATATATATATAATATTCCATTTTTGTTGCCTTTCGGTTGTTTTACGCCACAGACATATGTGTTTGCAGGCGAAAGAAACCCCGTGCACCATACTCTACTTGATCAAAGGCCAGAAGGTGGACGTGGGAAAGGGGATGATAATGGACCCCTCTCAACGCATGTTCCACAACCAGCCGATCCCCGTTGGGCACTTCAGGGTTAGCTTGACCAGTGTGAAATCGGGGCACGAGGATTTGCCTCCTCCAGTACAGCATGTGGGAGCGGACGACGAGACCCCGCCGCGGATTGGAAGCTGCAAGAATTGGGTGCTGCTATGGCCGAAGAATCTTATTCGTTTGGAGCCGGTCGAGAGCACACCAATAACAACCACACATCAACAAGCGTGTGCGAAGACCACCACCCCGCCTACGCAATTACCAGCTCCTGTAGTGTCGGGTGAGAGCGGCGGACGACATGATGAAGGGGGTGCAATAGTACTGGCTGATGTAATTTCTCCTGTAGAACAGAGAATGGATGATGAGACGGAGGTCGACCCTATGGATTACCTCAATACAAACGCGTATGACATAGATATGATGAGTCAGCCATATGACGAATCGGGCTATCAGCTTGCTAATGAGGATATGGATGATATGCCCGGGCAGGGTCGTACCATGGATTGCATCTCTAACAGGTACCTAGTTTCTTGATGGTGAGATGGAATTGCTATGTCGTGTACAAAGGGAAGGTTTCGGGGGAATACAACGAGTGGCATGAGTGTCAGGCGCAAGTGAATGGGTTCACGGACGCCATCCATAAAGGCTTCAAAAGCAGACAAGAAGGATATGCTAGTTACTTGAGGTTCACACTAGCGCGAGAGAGGACTCGTAACCGCCACCTCATGTACTGCATAGTTCCGCTCTCACTCATAGTGATAGCACTTCTTGCGTATACCTTTGTTTAGATGGATGACGTTGTTGTAGTTGCAGGTATTCGAGACTTGCATGTATCGCTATTTTCGAGATGATGACAAGATATCACTTTGTGTTGGATGATGATTATGATGAGACTATTTGTATGTACATGCTATGATTAGATTTGTGGTCTGCAGGCATTTGTATGTGTATCATGATGACATTTCTATGTGCTAAAGATTCTTCTATAAAGCATGTTCAAACACAAAACAAATATGCTAAAAAAAACAAAAAAACCTACTTAAATTAGCAGTAGCGAGTGTATAAAAGTTAGCAGCAGCGCCGCGATAGCAGTAGCGCGTCAAGGCAAAGCGCGCTAGAGCTACTAGCAGTAGCGAGCTTCCGCTAACAGCGCTGCTGCTACACTTGTGTAGAAGTAGCGCTGGTGAGCACGCACTACTGCTATCTGTTAGCTGTAGTGCCTTATTAGTAGCGCCTATCCCCGCGCTACTGATACATCTAAAACCCGCGCTGCTGCTAGCCTTTTCCCTAGTAGTGCAAGGTGTCGGACCGCCAGTGAAATAGATTGGTTTCTTGCATTGTGTCCATCCAAACTCCAAAAAGTGATCCAACGCCAACGCGAGCAGCCGCACCGGGTGACGAGGGTGGTGCATGCTACTTTGCGACCAAGGGCCGTATCATCAAATAACCAAGAGGCAGCCCAGGCATTTTACTAAGGGAGTGATTTCCATAAGCATGAAGGGGCTTTTCACAAAAACGCTAGGTCGAGTGGTTGTGCCACGAAGCTGCCAGCATGGCGCCAATTGTAAGCTTTTGATTGGCTGTGGATTAAATCATCCCATGCAATTCAAGTTTGTGGATGAGATGGTCATCTTATGCAACTTTGTGGACTAAACCATCATATTCAAGACAAGTTTATGGATCTCTAGTGCTCTTGCCTCATTCCTGCGGCGACTCGGAGCAGTTTCGCCACCGAAGCGTTTAAGATAAGGGTTTGTCTAGATCTTAGTCGACTTAGACTTCATGAAGTCTAAGTCGACTGACATCATATATAAATATAATTGATCGCAGGTTTAACTCTGTTCGCATGTTTGGAGTCAGTTTCCTGATTGTTTTGTGTTGGCCTGCATTAGCCTTTGTTGGCTCACCACATGGGCTGTTTTTTTTTATTTGTGCGTTTTACTGGAACTGCTAGAATATTGTCCTATTGGTGTATTGCTACACAGCACAATGTAGCTCTTATTTTTTACACTAGCATTGCTAATGCCTTGTTCCTTTTTTCACCTTTTTTCTTTTATCTTTTAAAAAAATGTATTTTTAAATGATAAAGAAATGTTTGATGCAACTAAGTTAGAAGACACTAAGTTGCGACCATGCTAGAAGACATGTGGTTGCATGAGTATAGTCAGACATGCAGCTGGACACCTCTCTCTCGTTGCCGCCCCCTCCGACAAACCAAGGGTCCTCCCTAGTTGTGATCAAGTTAGAAGACATGTTGTTGCGTGCCCATTGTGGGACATGCAACTGGCCTCATCTCTCTCGATGGCGCCCCCCTCCGACAAAACAAGGTTCCACCCCAGTTGCAACCATGGTCGAAGACATGCAGTTGCGTGCCTAGTGTGGTACATGCAACTAATGCCTCTCCCCGTACAACAAAAATGAAAGATGAGTTGCAACCAAGTTATAAGACATGAAGTTGCGACCAAGTTAGAGGATATGCAGTTGCCTGCCCGTTGTGGGACATGCAACTGGTGCCCCTCCCCATAAAACAAAAATGGAAGTCGAGTTGCAACCAAGTTATAAGACATGTAGTTGCCACCAAGTTAGAAAGACATGCAGTTGTGTGCCTAGTGTGGGACATGCAACTGCGGCCCATCTCTCTCGATGCCGCCCCTCCAACAAAACAAAGGTCCTCCCAGTTGCGACCAAGTTACAAGACATGGAGTTGTGTGCCCATTACGGGACATGCAACCGGCGCCTCTCCCCACACAATAAAAATGGAAGTCGAATTGAAACCAAGTTATAAGACATGCAATTGCAGCCATGGTCGAAGACATGCTGTTGCGTGCCTAGTGTGGGACATGCAACTGGTGCCTTTCCCCGTACATCAAAAAATGAAAGTTGAGTTGCAACCAAATTATAAGACATGCAGTTTCGACCATGCTCAAAGACATGCAATTGTGTGCCCGTTGTGGGGAATGCAACTAGTGTTGGAAATATGCCCTAGAGGCAATAATAAAAGTATTATTATTATATTTCCTTGTTCATGATAATTGTCTTTTATTCATGCTATAAATGTATTATCCGGAAATCGTAATACACGTGTGAATACATAGACCACAATATGTCCCTAGTGAGCCTCTAGTTGACTAGCTCCTTGTGATCAACAGATAGTCATGGTTTCCTGGCTATGGACATTGGATGTCGTTGATAACGGGATCACATCATTAGGAGAATGATGTGATGGACAAGACCCAATCCTAAGACTAGCACAAAAGATCGTGTAGTTCATTTGCTAGAGCTTTGCCAATGTCAAGTATCTCTTCCTTCGACCATGAGAGCGTTTAACTCCTGGATACCGTAGGAGTGCTTTGGGTGTATCAAACGTCACAACATAACTAGGTGACTATAAAGGTGCACTACAGGTATCTCCGAAAGTATCTATTGTTTTATGCGGATCGAGACTGGGATTTGTCACTCCGTGTAAACGGAGAGGTATCTCTGGGCCCACTCGGTAGGACATCATCATATGCGCAATGTGACCAAGGAGTTGATCACGGGATGATGTGTTACGGAACGAGTAAAGTGACTTGCCGGTAACGAGATTGAACAAGGTATTGGATACCGACGATCGAATCTCGGGCAAGTAACATACCGATAGACAAAGGGAATTGAATACGGGATTGATTAAGTCCTTGACATCGTGGTTCATCCGATGAGATCCTCGTGGAACATGTGGGAGCCATCATGGGTATCTAGATCCCGCTGTTGGTTATTGACCGGAGAACGTCTCGGTCATGTCTACATGTCTCCCGAACCCGTAGGGTCTACACACTTAAGGTTCGATGACGCTAGGGTTATAAAGGAAGTTTGTATGTGGTTACCGAATGTTGTTCGGAGTCCCGGATGAGATCCCGGACGTCACGAGGAGTTCCGGAATGGTCCGGAGGTAAAGATTTATATATGGGAAGTCCTATTTTGGCACCGGAAAATGTTCGGGATTTTTCGGTATTGTACCGGGAAGGTTCTAGAAGGTTCCGGAGTGGGGCCCACCTGCATGGGGGGACCCACATGGACGTGGGTAGTGGGGGAAAGGCCCCACACCCCTGGTCAAGGCGCACCAAGATCCCCCCTTAGAAGGAATAAGATCATATCCCGAAGGGATAAGATCAAGATCCCTAAAAAAGGGGGATAACAATCGGTGGGGAAGGAAATAATGAGATTTTTTCCTCCCACCTTGGCCAACGCCCCAATGGACTTGGAGGGCAAGAAACCAGCCCCTCCACCCCTATATATAGTGGGGAGGCGCATGGGAGCTATACACGAAGTTCTAGCACAGCCCTACCTCTCTTCCTACTCCTCCTCTCCCATGGTGCTTGGCGAAGCCCTGCTGGATTGCCACGCTCCTCCACCACCACCACGCCGTTATGCTGCTGTTGGATGGAGTCTTCCTCAACCTCTCCCTCTCTCCTTGCTGGATCAAGGCGTGGGAGACGTCACCGGGCTGTACGTGTGTTGAACGCGGAGGTGCCGTCCGTTCGGCACTAGGATCATCGGTGATTTGAATCACGACGAGTACGACTCCATCAACCCCGTTCACTTGAACGCTTCCGCTTAGCGATCTACAAGGGTATGTAGATGCACTCTCTTTCTACTCGTTCCTGGTCTCTCCATAGATAGATCTTGGTGACACGTAGGAAAATTTTGAATTTCTGCTATGTTCCCCAACAGTGGCATCATGAGCTAGGTCTATTGCGTAGATTCTTTGCACGAGTAGAACACAAAGTAGTTGTGGGCGTTGATGTTGTTCAATATGCTTACCGTTACTAGTCCAATCTTGTTTCGACGGTATTGTGGGATGAAGCGGCCCGGACCGACCTTACACGTACTCTTACGTGAGACAGGTTCCACCGATTGACATGCACTTGGTGCATAAGGTGGCTAGCGGGTGCCAGTCTCTCCCACTTTAGTCGGAACGGATTCGATGAAAAGGGTCCTTATGAAGGGTAAATAGCAATTGGCATATCACGTTGTGGTCTTGCGTAGGTAAGAAACGTTCTTGCTAGAAACCCATAGCAGCCACGTAAAACATGCAACAACAATTAGAGGACGTCTAACTTGTTTTTGCAGGGTATGCTATGTGATGTGATATGGCCAAGAAGAATGTGATGAATGATATGTGATATATGAGATTGATCATGTTCTTGTAATAGGATTCACGACTTGCATGTCGATGAGTATGAAAACTGGCAGGAGCCATAGGAGTTGTCTTTATTTATTGTATGACCTGCGTGTCATTGAAGAACGCCATGTAAACTAATTTACTTTATTGCTAAACGCGTTAGTCATAGAAGTAGAAGTAGTCGTTGGCGTGACAACTTCATGAAGACACGATGATGGACATCATGATGATGGAGATCATGGTGTCGTGCCGGTGACGATGATGATCATGGAGCCCCGTAGATGAAGATCAAAAGGAGCAAAATGATATTGGCCATATCATGTCACTATTTGATTGCATGTGATGTTTATCATGTTTATGCATCTTGTTTGCTTAGGACGACGGTAGTAAATAAGATGATCCCTTACAAAATTTCAAGAAGTGTTCTCCCCTAACTGTGCACCGTTGCTACAGTTCGTCGCTTCTAAGCACCACGTGATGATCGGGTGTGATGGATTCTTACGTTCACATATAACGGGTGTAAGACAGTTTTACACAGCGAAAACACTTAGGGTTAACTTGACGAGCCTAGCATGTGCAGACATGGCCTCGGAACACGGAGACCGAAAGGTCGAGCATGAGTCGTATGTAGATACGATCAACATGAAGATGTTCACCGATGATGACTAGTCTGTCTCACGTGATGATCGGACACGGCCTAGTTGACTCGGATCATGTGATCACTTAGATGACCAGAGGGATGTCTATCTAAGTGGGAGTTCATAAGATGAACTTAATTATCCTGAACATAGTCAAAAGACCTTTTGCAAATTATGTCGTAAGCTCGCGCTTTAGTTCCACTGTTTAGATATGTTCCTAGAGAAAATATAGTTGAAAGTTGATAGTAGCGATTATGCGATCAGTAGAAAGCTTATGTCCTTAATGCACCGCTCAGTGTGCTGAACCCCAACGTCGTTTGTCGATGTTGCGAACATCGGACATACACATTTTGATAACTACGTGATAGTTCAATTAAATGGTTTAAGTAGAGGCACCAAAGACGTTTTCGAAACGTCGCGGAACATATGAGATGTTTCGAGGGATGAAATTGGGATTTCAGGCTCGTGCCCACGTCAAGAGGTATAAGACCTCCGACGATTTTCTTAGCCTGCAAACTAAGGGAGAAAAGCTCAATCGTTGAGCTTGTGCTCAGATTGTCTGAGCACAACAATCACTTGAATCGAGTGGGAGTTGATCCTCCAGATGAGATAGTGATGTTTCCCCAAAGTCATTGCCACCAAGCTGCTAGATATCAGGGATAGATATGATGATCCTTGAAATATTCATGATGTTTGACACCGCGAAAGTAGAAATCAAGAAGGAGCATCAATTGTTGATTGTTGGTGAAACCACTAGTTTCAAGAAGGGCAAGGGAACAAAGGGATACTTCATGAAACGGCAATTCAGCTGCTGCTCTAGTGAAGAAACCCAAGGTTGAACCCAAACCCGAGACTAAGTGCTTCTGTAATAAGGGGAACAACCACTGGAGCAGCATTACCCTAGATACTTGGTAGATGAGAAGGCTGGCAAGGTCGATAGAAGTATATTGGATATACATTATGTTAATGTGTACTTTACTAGTACTCCTAGTAGCACCAGGGTATTGGATACCGGTTCGGTTGCTAAGTGTTAGTAACTCGAAATAAAAGCTACGGAATAAACGGAGACTAGCTAAAGGTGAGCTGACGATATATGTTGGAAGTGTTTCCAAGGTTGATATGATCAAGCATCGCACGCTCCCTCTACCACCGAGATTGGTGTTTGCGTTGAGCATAGACATGATTGGATTATGTCTATCGCAATACGGTTATTCATTTAAGGAGAATAACGGTTACTCTATTTTTGAATAATACCTTCAATGGTCTTGCACCTAAAGGAATGGTTTATTGAATCTCGGTCATAGTGATACACATTTTCATGCCAAAAGATATAAGATAGTAATGATAGTACCACTTACTTGTGGCACTGCCATGTAAGTCATAATGGTATAAAACGCATGAAGAAGCTCCATGTTGATGGATCTTTGGACTCACTCGTTTTTGAAAAGTTTGAGAGATGCGAACCATGTCTATTGGTGTATATGCATGAAGAAACTCCATGAAAATGGATCATTCGGACTCACTTGATTTTGAATCACTTGAGATATGCAAATCATACCACATGGGCAAGATGACTGAAAAGCCTCATTTTCAGTAAGATGGAACAAGATAGCAACTTGTTGGAAGTAACACATTTTGATGTGTGCAGTCGAATGAGTGCTGAGGCATGCAGTGAATATCATTATGTTCTTACTTCACAGATGATTCGAGTAAATGTTGAGTATATTTACTTGATGAAACACAAGTCTGAATTATTGAATGGTTCAAGTAATTTCAGAGTGAAGTAGCAGATCATTGTGACAAGAGGATAAAATGTCTATGATATGATCATAGAGATGAATATCTGAGTTACGAGTTTTGGCACACAATTAAGACATTGTGGAAATTGTTTCGCAATTAATACCGCCTGGAACACCATAATGTGATGGTGTGTCCGAACATCATAGTTGCACCCTATTGGATATGGTGCGTACCATGATGTCTCTTATCGAATTACCACTATCGTTCATGGGTTAGGCATTAGAGACAACCACATTCACTTTAAATAGGGCACCACGTAATTTCGATGAGATGACACCGTATGAATTATAGTTTAGAGAAACCTAAGTTGTCGTTTCTTAAAAGTTTGGGATTTGATTAACTATAACATATCAGGGATAGATATGATGATCCTTGAAATATTCATGATGTTTGACACCGCGAAAGTAGAAATCTAGAAGGAGCATCAATTGTTGATTGTTGGTGAAACCACTAGTTTCAAGAAGGGCAAGGGAACAAAGGGATACTTCATGAAACGGCAATTCAGCTGCTGCTCTAGTGAAGAAACCCAAGGTTGAACCCAAACCCGAGACTAAGTGCTTCTGTAATAAGGGGAACAACCACTGGAGCAGCATTACCCTAGATACTTGGTAGATGAGAAGGCTGGCAAGGTCGATAGAAGTATATTGGATATACATTATGTTAATGTGTACTTTACTAGTACTCCTCTAGTTGCGACCATGCTAGAGATCGTGTAGTTCATTTGCTAGAGCTTTGCCAATGTCAAGTATCTCTTCCTTCGACCATGAGAGCGTGTAACTCCTGGATACCGTAGGAGTGCTTTGGGTGTATCAAACGTCACAACGTAACTAGGTGACTATAAAGGTGCACTACAGGTATCTCTGAAAGTATCTATTGTTTTATGCGGATCGAGACTGGGATTTGTCACTCCGTGTAAACGGAGAGGTATCTCTAGGCCCACTCGGTAGGACATCATCATATGCGCAATGTGACCAAGGAGTTGATCACGGGATGATGTGTTACGGAACGAGTAAAGTGACTTGCCGGTAACGAGATTGAATAAGGTATTGGATACCGACGATCGAATCTCGGGCAAGTAACATACCGATAGACAAAGGGAATTGAATACGGGATTGATTAAGTCCTTGACATCGTGGTTCATCCGATGAGATCATCGTGGAACATGTGGGAGCCATCATGGGTATCCAGATCCCGCTGTTGGTTATTGACCGGAGAACGTCTCGGTCATGTCTACATGTCTCCCGAACCCGTAGGGTCTACACACTTAAGGTTCGATGACGCTAGGGTTATAAAGGAAGTTTGTATGTGGTTACCGAATGTTGTTCGGAGTCCCGGATGAGATCCCGGACGTCACGAGGAGTTCCGGAATGGTCCGGAGGTAAAGATTTATATATGGGAAGTCCTATTTTGGCCACCGGAAAATGTTCGGGATTTTTCGGTATTGTACCGGGAAGGTTCTAGAAGGTTCCGGAGTGGGGCCCACCTGCATGGGGGACCCACATGGACGTGGGTAGTGGGGGAAAGGCCCCACACCCCTGGTCAAGGCGCACCAAGATCCCCCCTTAGAAGGAATAAGATCATATCCCGAAGGGATAAGATCAAGATCCCTAAAAAAGGGGGATAACAATCGGTGGGGAAGGAAATAATGAGATTTCTTTCCTCCCACCTTGGCCAACGCCCCAATGGACTTGGAGGGCAAGAAACCATCCCCTCCACCCCTATATACAGTGGGGAGGCGCATGGGAGCTATACACGAAGTTCTAGCACAGCCCTACCTCTCTTCCTACTCCTCCTCTCCCATGGTGCTTGGCGAAGCCCTGCTGGATTGCCACGCTCCTCCACCACCACCACGCCGTTATGCTGCTGTTGGATGGAGTCTTCCTCAACCTCTCCCTCTCTCCTTGCTGGATCAAGGCGTGGGAGACGTCACCGGGCTGTACGTGTGTTGAACGCGGAGGTGCCGTCCGTTCGGCACTAGGATCATCGGTGATTTGAATCACGACAAGTACGACTCCATCAACCCCGTTCACTTGAACGCTTCCGCTTAGCGATCTACAAGGGTATGTAGATGCACTCTCTTTCTACTCGTTGCTGGTCTCTCCATAGATAGATCTTGGTGACACGTAGGAAAATTTTGAATTTCTGCTACGTTCCCCAACAACTAGCGCCCCTCCCCGTACAACAGAAATGAAAGTTGAGTTGCAACCAAGTTATAAGACATGCAGTTGCGTGCCTAGTGTGGGGCATGCAACTGGGCCCATCTCTCTTGACGTCCCCCCTCCGACAAAACAAAAGTCATCCCAGTTGTGACCAAGTTAGAAGACATGGAGTTGCATGCCCATTGTGGGACTTGCAGCTGGCGCCTCTCCCAGCACAACAAAAATGAAAGCGAGCTTGCAACCAAGTTATAGGACATGCAGTTGCGACCAAGTTAGAAGACTTGCACTTGCGCGCCTGGTGTAAGACATGCAACTGAGCCCCATCTCTCTCGACTTAGCCCCCTCCGACAAAACAAAGGCCCCCTAGTTGATACCAAGTTAGAAAACATGCAGTTGCGTGCCCATTGTAGGATATGCAACTAGCGCCTCTCCCAGCACAACAAAACTGGAAGTCGAGTTCCAACCAAGTAAAACCAACAAAAGGGCTATACAACTCCTAGTTATGGCCCAGTAATACATATGAGGGGATTTGAGTTCAGAGATAATCCTCAAAAACATGGATCTGATTTCGCGAAAGTAATGTTTCAGCAAAATCATATTCTTCAACCAACTAATGTCGACTAGAATAAAACAAAACAAGTGAGTTTGTAACATCCCAAATTTTCAATTTGGAATGTTATAAAATAGATCATCATTGCATATCATATTTATTGCATTTTGGCTCGATCCTAGAAATTCTACGGAACTCAAGGACCCACGGAGAGAGTTGGGGATTTCGTAAAATTCATATTTGAGTTTTCTCAAATTTTTGAAATAGGATCATTTGATTTGATTTATTTTATCTTCAATTATTTAAATTATAAAAATACGAGAGAGGGAATAAAATGACTTTCCCAAAATAAAGAAATATTGAGGATTTAATAAAAAAATCAAATAAGATTTTTATTTTGGATTTTATTGCTATTTTATTTGAATTTAGGAAAAATGCGCGTTTTTCAAAATTGCATTTAGGCCCAAATAAATGCTCACCTTGTCTGGCTTGATTTTAGAAGTCGGGGAAAATTTATTTCGGGATTTTTGGAGTCTTCTAATATTTCTTTCATTTGATTTTCTGCGCGAAAATTATTATTTTTTTAAAAAAGTCCAAACCGATCTTGGGCCGTAACCGGCCAGGACTCCGCCTGGCCGGGGGTCTTTATATAGCGCGCCCTGGGCCACCCCAGCCCAAGCCCACCCGCCGCCGCCCCCAAACCCTAACCCTAGCCACCGCCTACCGCCGCCGCCCTGCGTCGCCGTCGCCGCCGCCGCCACCGCCGGAGCCGCCGAGGTTGACCCCACCGCCGCCGTTTTTTTAGAAAAACCATTCGGTTTTTCGTCGGTTTTTCGTCGGTTTCTTTTTTGATACGTTTTTTTCTATCAGATCGGTTTTTTTCCGGTTTAGGTTAGTTAGCGAGCGTTCGCTCATTCGTTCATTTTAACGAACGTGCTCATTGTTTAGAGCCAGATAACGAACGTTCATTCGGGAATGGAGGAAGCAACGGCCAGAACCGTACCAACCCATCAACCCCAGCCAAGAAAGATTTGAGCCAAGTCACTTTCTTTAAGTGTCAGAAGACCGGACATTACGCCAATGAATGTCCCGAAGGCCAAAACGGAAATGGAAATGGAAGCTCGGGGAAGAAACCGAACCCTTTCAATCGGGGACAGGTGAACCACGTTAAGGTGGAGGAGGTTGAAGCCCAACCAGATGCAGTAATAGGTAAGCTTTTGGTTAAGTCATTTACTGCACTCGTTCTTTTTGATACTAGTGCATCACATTCATACATATCAATGGGATTTGTGGATAAGTATAAACTGCCCACCAAGGTTCTAGGAACACCCATGTTAGTAACCTCGCCAGGAGCGGAGTATATGGCCAGTCGAGGATGTTTTCAAGTGCCATTGAGTATAGGCAAGCATGTCTTCCCCTCAGATTTAATCATTTTGGAAACTCAAGGTTTGGATGTGATTCTAGGTATGTATTGGCTATTGATGTATGGAGGAAACATCGATTGCGCTAGGAAGTCAATTTTGCTTACTACCCTAAAAAGGAGAAGGATAAAGTATGTATCAAGACATGAGCCGAAGGGGATGCACGTAAATTCCTTGTCAGGAGTTGTGCAGGAGGAAGTACCAGTAATGAAGGATTTTCCTGATGTATTTCCAGAAGAGTTGCTAGGCATGCCACCGGATAGAGACATCGAGTTTTTGATTGAGCTTTTGCCAGGCACAGGACCAATATCTAAGAGACCGTACCGGATGCCCGCAAAAGATTTGGAGGAAATTAAGAAGCAGATTAAGGAGTTACTGGATAAAGGATATATTCGCCCAAGTTCTTAACCTTGGGGATCACCAGTACTTCTAGTGGAGAAGAAGGATGGATCATTGAGGATGGTTGTTGACTATCGAGGATTGAATGCAGTAACAATCAAGAACAAGTACCCACTGTCGATGATCAATGATCTGTTTGACCGATTGCAAGGAGCAAAGGTATTTTCCAAGATCGATTTGCGATCAGGATACCATCAGTTGAGGATTCGAGAGCAGGATATACCTAAGATAGCTTTTACCACCAGGTATGGGCTATATGAGTATACCGTTATGTCGTTTGGTCTGACTAACGCACCTGCCTATTTCATGAACATGATGAACCAGGTGTTTATGGAGTTCTTGGATAAGTTCATCGTGGTGTTCATTGATGATATTTTGGTCTACTCAAAGAACGAAGAAGAGCATAAGGAGCATTTGCGTTTGGTATTGGAGAAGCTCCAAGAACACCAGTTATACGCCAAGTTCAGCAAGTGTGAATTTTGGTTGAAGGAAGTTGGATTCCTCGGACATGTTATATCCGGAGAAGGTATAGCAGTAGACCCCACCAAGGTTCTCACCGTGACAAATTGGGTAGCACCAACAACAGTAGGAGAGATCCGGAGTTTCCTTGGATTGGCAGGATACTACCAGAGATTCATTGAGAATTTCTCAAAGATTGCAAAGCCCATGGCGGAATTGTTGAAGAAGGATACCAAGTTCATTTGGACTGAGGAATGTGAGGCCAGTTTCCAAGAATTGAAGAAACATTTGGTTACCTCACCAGTGTTGATTCTGCTAGATCAGAGCAAGGATTATGAGGTGTATTGCGACGCTTCACGTCGAGGACTGGGAGCAGTGCTTATGCAGGAGGGAAAAGTTGTTTCGCATGCTTCACGACAGCTTAAACCTCATGAGTTGAATTATGCCACGCATGATTTGGAGTTAGTAGCCGTAGTGCATGCATTGAAGACATGGAGACATTTTCTTATAGGAAACCATTATGAGGTGTACACGGATCACAAGAGTTTGAAGTACATTTTCACGCAGAAGGAGTTGAATCTTAGGCAGAGGAGATGGTTGGAGCTCATCAAGGATTATGACATGAGATTGCATTATCACCCGGGAAAGGCTAACGTAGTAGCCGACGCGTTGAGCCGTAAGAGCCATGTCAACACACTCATGACCGGAGAGTTACCGAAGGAGCTAGCCGAGGACCTTCGTGAGCTATGTTTAGAGATAGTTCCGAGAGGCTATGTAGCAGCATTGGAGATTCAGTCGACCTTGATGGATAAGATCAGAGAAGGCCAGAAGACCGACAAGGAAATTGCTGAGATAAAGGAGAAAATGAGCAAAGGAAAAGCTAAAGGTTTTCGTGAGGATGAGCACGACACCTTATGGTTTGACGACCGTGTTTATGTGCCTAATGACCCGGAGATCAGGAGGTTGATTCTACAGGAGGCTCATGATTCGTCGTATTCGATTCACCCAGGAAATACCAAGATGTATTTGGATTTGAAGGACACTTTCTGGTGGACTGGAATGAAGAAGGATATTGCCGAGTATGTAGCAGTTTGTGATGTATGTCAGAGAGTAAAAGCAGAGTATCAAAAGCCAGCAGGATTGTTACAACCATTGCCGATACCCGAATGGAAGTGGGATAAACTAGGCATGGATTTTATCACGGGATTGCCCAGGACTCGTTCAGGCTATGACCCAATTTGGGTTGTAGTCGATCGTTTGACGAAGGTAGCACATTTCATCCCAGTGAAGACCACTTACACCAGTGCTAAGTTGGCCAAGATATATATGACCATGATCGTATGTCTGCATGGAGTTCCGAGGATCATTGTATCAGATAGAGGAACCCAGTTTACCTCAAAGTTCTGGAATCAGTTGCATGAAACTTTGGGTACTAGATTAGAGTTCAGCACAGCTTTTCATCCGCAAACAGATGGACAAACCGAGAGAGTCAATCAAAGTTCGGAGGATATGCTGAGAGCTTGTGCGCTAGATTGCAGATCTAGTTGGGACGATAATTTGCCATATGCAGAGTTCTCTTACAACAACAATTATCAATCCAGTTTGAAGATGGCCCCTTTTGAAGCCTTATACGGAAGGAGGTGCAGGAACCCGTTGTCGTGGGATGAAGCTGGAGACTGTCAGTTGTTTGGACCGGATTTGATTAAGGAGTCTGAACGGAAACTGAAGTTGATTCGCGGCAGGCTCAAGGTAGCCCAGTCTAGGCAGAGAAGCTATGCAGATTCAAAATGCAAGGAGATAGTTTACGAAGTCGGAGATAGAGTTTATCTTCGTGTATCTCCACTTCGAGGGATTAAGCGCTTTGGAGTTAAGGGAAAGCTAGCGCCATGTTTTGTGGGACCATACAAAGTTTTGGAGCGTATGGGAGAGGTTGCCTACAAGTTGGAATTGCCTGAAGGATTGTCAGGAGTTCAGGACGTGTTCCACGTTTCTCAGTTGAAGAAGTGCCACGCAGAGATGGCTGATATACCGCTGAGAGATACAGTGCCGCTAGAGGCGATTCAGTTGGACAGTAATTTGACCTACGAGGAAAAACCAGTTAAGATTCTTGATTATGCCAGCCGAGTCACCCGCAGCAAGGTTATCAAGTTTTGCAAAGTTCAGTGGAGCCACCACACCGAGGATGAAGCCACCTGGGAGAGACAGGAAGATCTGCTGAAGGACGACCCTCACCTATTTTCTAGCCAACCCGAATCTCGAGGGCGAGATTTATCTTAAGGGGGTAGGTTTGTAACATCCCAAATTTTCAATTTGGAATGTTATACAATAGATCATCATTGCATATCATATTTATTGCATTTTGGCTCGATCCTAGAAATTATACGCAACTCAAGGACCCACGGAGAGAGTTGGGGATTTCGTAAATTTCATATTTGAGTTTTCTCAAATTTTTGAAATAGGATCATTTCATTTTATTTATTTTATCTTCAATTATTTCAATTATAAAAATATGAGAGAGAGAATAAAATTACTTTTCCAAAATAAAGAAATATTGAGGATTTAATAAAAAATCAAATAAGATTTTTATTTTGGATTTTATTGCTATTTTATTTGAATTTAGGAAAAATGCGCGTTTTTCAAAATTGCATTTAGGCCCAAATAAATGTTCTTCTTGTCCGTCTTGATTTTAGAAGTCGGAGAAAATTTATTTCGGGATTTTTGGAGTCCGTTTAGTATTTCTTTCGTTTGATTTTCTGCGAGAAAATTATTTTAAAAAAAATGCCTGAACCGACCTTGGGCCGTAACCGGCCAGGACTCCGCCTGGACGGGGGTCTTTATATAGCGGGCCCCGGGCCGCCCCAGCCCAAGCCGCCGTCGCCGCCCCAGCCCACCCGTCGCCGCCCCCAAACTCTAACCCTAGTCGCCGCCTGCCGCCGCCGCCGCCCCGCGCCGCCATCACCGGAGCCGCCGCCGCCGAGGTTGACCCGCCGCCGCCGTTTTTTTAGAAAAACCGTTCGGTTTTTTCGTCGGTTTTTTGATCCGTTTTTTCTATCAGATCGGTTTTTTCGGTTTAGGTTAG
Source organism: Triticum aestivum (assembly GCF_018294505.1). Classification (NCBI taxonomy): domain Eukaryota; kingdom Viridiplantae; phylum Streptophyta; class Magnoliopsida; order Poales; family Poaceae; genus Triticum; species Triticum aestivum. Next base: position 742,621,866 of record NC_057801.1, read on the forward strand.
TTAGCGAGCGTTCGCTCGTTCGTTCGTTTTAACGAACGCGTTCATTGTTTAGATCCAGATAACGAACGTTCGTTCGTTAATCTGTTCGTCGTTTTTCTTTTTCTCGGATTTATTCCGTGATTTTTCTGATCGCGATTTCTGATCCGATTTTCGTTTTAGTATAACTTTTCGCTCGTTTATCAGAATTAGGCGATTCAAGCGCCTAGAGTTTCGTCTCGAAACCCTCTTTCCGAATAATCTACTCAAACAAGTTTTTACTTCTGTAAAATTTTGACTTAGGTACAGATTAGTAAATGAAGCTTGTTTATTTCGCCGTCTGACTTTCGTTGTTTCGTTTGATTTGATTCTTTTTGCAAACCGGAGTTTTTAAGTTGAACTTTCTGGTTAGATCTCTTATTTGAGTTTTACCTGTGCATTAGATGAGTACTTATCGCGCCGCTTGCTACTTCGAATCCCTAGGTTTCACGGATCATCAGCAAGGCAAGTAACACTTTGATCATATCCCTTTACTACCCAGTTTTATTGCATTAGATCAATCCTCAAACAATTGCATGATTAGGATCTGATTAATATGTGAGTTTTGGGAAGTAGATGAGGTAGTACCTATTACCTGTTTTATTATCAAACCATTGGGAGTTACTTCTACGTTTGCTTATTATGCCATGCTATGCTAGTAGACATGGATTGGGTGAGTGTATCCATGACAGATGGGAGATTGTTAATTAATAGTTTATTTAAGGTGGCAACTTTAATACATATCTAGGTGGATTGAGGTACCTGGGTATTCCAGGATTGCATGTTTGTTTTTGGACCGCCACCCAGACTCAAAGGGATCATAAGATTATTCATGCTAGAAACTTCTGTGTGCAGCCACATGCTATTATGGGCTCTAGCATAGTGGATTAAGTCGTGCGAACTCTTACAGTGGTAGACTAGCAGATGTAGGGGAAAGTACGTGTACGGGTCTACCCATCATAAGGTGCTAGCGCTTCTGAAAGACTATGTCTCATTCATCCATTTCTCAAACACCATGTAGTGCGAGAAAACCAACGGAGGAGATCGAGTCGTGTGGGGAAAAGTGCGCAAACCTCTGCAGAGTGTATAAACTAATCATGATTAGCCGTGTCCCCGGTTATGGACGTTTTGAGTATCTAGCTCTGTTGGAAAAGGCAGTGCCTAGGAGGCGCTTAGGCACGCCTAGGCGCTAGGCGATGGCTAAATGCCTCGCCTAGGGCATAAATGGAAGTCTAGGCAGGGCAAGCAAGGAATTGTCTACCCAAGCAAGGAGTCATGCCATATTGCACTCATATGCCAAAGAGGCCATATTCCAATGGTAGTAGCTGGCAATTAACTTTTTTAATGCCCTAAATTAATATCGACGCACACATAATACTCACAAATACACCCCGATAGTAAAAATATATTACCGCCTATTTCACGCCTAGGGCGCTTAAGCACCTCCTAGGCACTAGGCGAAGGCCAACCGCCTCGCTTATGCCTACCGCTTTTTCCAACCTTGGTATCTAGTACTTGGATTATCATGTGAATCTCATCATGTTACTTTAATTAATATTGCTGGGTTTGTTTAATGATGATGTTACTTAATTGGGATTGAGAATGCTATCAACCATTCTCAATGTTTAACAACCACCATGATAGTTAAGTAAATCTATTCCTTTGCAGTAGGAAAAAATTGGCTTTATGCAAAAACTGTAACCATAGAGCTTTCCACCAGCCATATATGCATGTAGTATAGCATTATTCTTTCATTACTCTCTATGTGTTACATTGTCAGCATATTCCATGTGCTGACCCGTTTTCCGGCTGCAACGTTAATGTTGCAAACTTTTCAGACGACGAGTAAGATGCCTTAGGATCGTGGTCCTATACTCAGTGATGCCGTTGGAGTTGATGGACTCACTTATCTTCCAAGCCTTTCGTTGTTATCGTTATTAAATGGCCTTAAGCCATATTTATTGTAATAAGCTCTCTTTAAGCCATTCGATGTAATAAGTGTGTGATTGCCACTCTGTTATAAATCCTTCAAGTACTGTGTATGTCAGCATTACTGATCCAGGGATGACACTGATGCACAGAGATCAGACTGTTTGAGGTCTGGTCGCTACAATTGAATCACTCCTGCTGATGGCTTCAGTAATGTGTATGAGGGGATATGAGAGAAGCACTTCTTGGGACACCAAAAAATATCTCAATAAAGAACAGTATACATGATAGCACTCACCAGATTAAAAAAATGTGTCAAAAAAAAGATAACTAGCAGAGGTTTATATCCTAAAAAACAAAAAAGAATGTCAACTTAGCAAAAAACCTAAACACGCATCTCTCTTGTCACCTACTCATGAACAAAGGGTGTAAAAAATGCACTATACTCTCTGCAGAGAGGGGGTGTGAAAATATCTCTATAAGTACGTACAAGCATAAAAAATGTGTTGATAAAATACTACTTCCAGTACAATCTGACGGAGAAACACACTTCATCTTCAGTCCCTTGGCCTACTAAAAGAAATTTAGTACTACTAGTTGTAAAATAATATTTACTGGAAAGAACCTCAAAATAAACAGCAAAAAAAAGCAAAAACAAATCTGAATGACACTTGAAAGTGGCACATAAAAACGGAGCTTTATTTATCGAGGTAAGTGAATCTACCTACAATCAAAGAAACCAGTTTCATCGTCAAAAAATCCAGCACACCGACATTGCCGATAGACACACGTGAGCGAGAGACATGTAGTTGTAAACTAGAAGGCAATATTTCCAAATAAACATAAAAATAGCAAGTTTTTTCAATAAATAATTTAAAACAAAAAGGTAGGAAGAATGGCCATTAGCCTGAAAAATATTTGTGAAGACCACACAAAAAAGTCACATAATCAACCGATTTTGCAAAATGAACACGCCCAAAGTTGCTTATTCCATTGGAACTCGACTTCCAGGTCGGGAAAGAAGAAATTCCAGAAATACAAAGAAATAAAAAAATTATAAAATGACACATATCAGGCATGTTTCTATCTCATCCCCGCACACACTACCTCTTCGTAGTTGCAAACACATTGTACTCCTTGCAGTTGTTCGTGAGTTTGGATGTAGGCAGTTGTGCAGGCGTTCTACCCCCTTGTAGTTGCACGTGGTTCCGACAAATACAATTGTGCGTATGGGACACATATTTTTTAGTGGTAAAAATACAAAGAAGAAGCAATTGTTTCTCTATCAACCTGACAACGAAAATAATAAGACATATAAACATGACTAAAATATTTTTTGGTAATACATAAATTAGACAAGCAAAAACTATAAAAAGAAATAGGCAATATAATAAACAAAAATATCATGTAGAAAAGACATCAACAAAGTTAGAGTTAAAATAGCTCAAGCGTCCCAAAATGGTATTTTACAATTTTTTAGATGGTCCATATTTCAATAAAAATAAAGAAATGAAAATGTAAATAAATGTCAAAATAGCTTAATAAAAATGATAAATAAATACACTGAAATAGAAAAAAATAAAAATAAAAGAAGGATAAAAGTAGACGTGAATACACAAACTGAGCTGCCCTAGTGAGCTTACTGTGCACACTTGCCCAACAAAAATATAAGGACAAATACAAATGTATTCACATGGAAGACCTATGAGAAAATAAAAAACAGAAAAGGAAAAAATATAAAGCTGCAAGCGACAACCCATGGCCCAGATAGGAAAGCAATGCAGTGGCAGAAGGTCCAGTGCCCGCCGGGGAGGAAATCACTAATTAAGGAGTACTCCTTGTGGAGATCACTCCAACTTCCCAGGTTGTGACAAGTGGCGTGCTGCATGTGCGCCACTTGTCGCAACCTGGGAGTTTTCCCTTTTTTCGTAGATCCATTTATTCAAAATGTTTTATCTCTTAAACCGTGAGTCTAAATCTCGAACCGCTTTCGCCATTGGATTCCTCGCGTCGAGATCTTCAAAACTAGATCCCATGTTGATAGGTTTTGACGAACTTTTTTTCCATGAAAAAAACCGGACAAAAAAAAACCGACGAAAAAACAGAACCGGGAACACGGGTTTTTTTCCTTTCCGAAAGAGGCACGCCCCGTGCCTCTCGCGAAAGCACAACCATGCCTCTGGCGGAAGCAAAACCGTGCCTCTCGCGAAAGAAAGAAAAAACAGAAAACGCGTTTTTTCCCTTTCCGAAAAAGGCACGCCCGTGCCTCTCTTGAAAGCACAACCGTGCCTCTAGCAGAAGCAAAACCGTGCCTCTCGCGAAAGAAAAAAAAATAGAAAATGCATTTTTTTCCTTTCCGAAAGAGGCACGCAAGTGCCTCTCACGAAAGCACAATTGTGCCTGGAGGAAGCAAAACCGTGCCTCTCGCGAAAGAAAAAAAAAACAGAAAACGCGTTTTGTTTCCTTTTCGAAAGAGGCACGCCCGTGCCTCTCGCAAAAGCACAACTGTGCCTCTGGCGGAAGCAAAACCGTGCCTCTTGCGAAAGAAAAAAAACAGAAAACGCGTTTTTTCCTTTCCGAAAGAGGCACAACCGTGCCTCTCGCAAAAGCACGACCGTGCCTCTCGCGAAAACAAAATCGTGACTCTCGCAAAAAAAAATGCATTTTTTTACGCAAAAAGAGTATTTTTTTCAAAAAAAAATTTGGTCGAAAAGCTAGGGAAGACCGGTAGAAAACCAAAACGTAAAAAAAAACCAAAAAAAAAACTTTTAAAAAGCCGAAAACGCGTGCGTAAAAATAAAAAGAACGAAATCCGGATGGAGTACCCAGAGCGCGACACGTGACGAATGGCTGTGAACGTGTCAAGTGGCGCTGATCGTTGCGGGTCTCCCGAAGGAGCGCTCGTTAATTAGTTGCTCCCACAAAGCCCAGTACATTTTGGACAAGAAATACATTAGCGCAACAGAACACAGATCGATTAAAGCAAAAGCAAATGGTACAGCTAATCTCGTCGACTGAGACTTCACTAAATCTCAGTCGACTGAGATATAGCAAAACCCTTAAGATAAACTCAGATTGAAACGCCGCCTCCTCGGCCTTTGTCTCTCTAGTGCTAGTAGTTTCCCCGCCGGCAGATCTGCTCCGCTACGCTCCCCTCACCGGGCAGGCACCATGATGCACTACCTGTACCAGCAGGAGATCTAGCGGGAGAACCGGCGGCGGAGCCTGCTACTTCGGCAGATGGAGGAAGGCCGCGCCGAGCTGCTCAACTGGCCTGATCTGCTCCAGCGCGGACGATATGCGCACTACCTTAGGATCATCACCAGGGTACACTCCGTAAATCACCACCATCTATCTATCTATCTATCTATCTGTTTCTATCTAATACTCTGAAAAAAGCGCCGAGTATACTCCATAAATCTGTCAGCAAAATAACCTAGCGTGACAGGCTACTAGGGCCAGGGTTTTCTGAAGTTCGGTAGGGCTGCAACGGCAGTGTTAGTTTTTCTTCAGTTTCGTCATATAGCATTTTTCTCGTTTCAGTTAGACAGCGCCTGAGGACGCGGCATGTGCGATCCCGAGGCCCTTATCTTGCGGCATGAGCACGCCCATAGTCGTGGGATGGCACGATCCAGTAGTGGGGGCTGTTCTTGATCCGTTTTTCCAGTTCAGCAAGTGAATAAGAAGAGAGAAGCAGAAAAGCAGCAAGAATCGCGCTGCACAAAAAACAGAGTCTCACGCGAGAGTTTTTCGCCATTGACAGAGCTCCGAGCTCGGTGATAACAATTGGCATCAGAGCCGTTTTTGGTCCAGGGCATGGCCGGGGACGACTCTGGCAGCAAGTCACCATCGACGCCGCGCGCAAAGGGCTCCGACGGCTCAGAGTTAGTCATGGCAGAGAGATGCATGGCGCGGGTGGTGCGCGACACCGGCGGTGCGCCGTGGCCGCAGCTGACGAGGACCAACTACACCGACTGGGCCGTCCTCATGCAGGTCATAATTGAGGGGCGGCACCTATGGGACGCCGTGGTGACGGGCACGGCGGAGCGCAGCGACGATCGGCTCGCGCTCGAGGCCATCCTTCGAGGAGTGCCACCGGAGATGGGTCCTACGCTCGCCGGCAAAGCCACGGCGAAGGAGGCGTGGGAGTCCGTCAAGACGATGTGCCTCGGTGTGGCCCGCGTCCGCGAAGCGAAGCTCGCGACTCTCTCCAAGCAGTACAACGACATCCGCTTCACCGACGGCGAGACGATCGACGACTTCGCTATGAGGATCACGAACATGGTGGCCCAGACGGCGCAGCTCGGGGAGACCGTTCTGGAGAAATGTGTCGTCCGCAAGTTCCTCTGCGTCGTCCCGAAGAGGTACTCCCAGATGGCCTTGTCACTCGAGACTCTTGTTGATGTGGACACACTCTCTGTCGAGGAGCTCACCGGACGGCTGAGAGCCGCCGAGGAGCGGTACAATCTCGACCAGGTGGACTCAGGCGTGGGCCACCTCATGTTCACGGCGGAGGAGTGGCTCGCGCGCATGAAGCACAACGAGAATGACGGGTCCGGAGGCAGTGGATCCGGCTAAGGTCGTGGTGGTGGATGCCGCGGGCGAGGCTGCGGACGCGGTGGCGGACGTGGCACCGGCAGCCGTGCGAAACCCACAGATCAGTGTCGTCACTGTAAAAAGTACGGGCACTGGGCGCGGGAATGCGAGACGCACCTCCACGAGGAGCGGGAGGAAGCGAACCTAGCCGAACAAGGTGGACACGCCGCGGACGGGCACGACGACGACCCGACGCTCCTGATGGCGGTGATCACCGCGACCCCGACACAGAGCACCAGGGAGCATGTCATGCTCAACGAGGAGCGGGCAGAGGCAAACCTGGGCGCCGAGGAGGCGCCGTGCGACGGCTGTTGGTTGCTGGACACCGGCAGCGTCAGGTTCGGGGACGGCTCCAGCGTGGCTATCCGTGGCCGCAGCACGGTCACGTTCACCGTGTGCAGCGGCGACCACCGCGCCCTCACCAACGTTTACTTCATCCCGCGCCTCAAGACGAGCATCATCAGCCTTGGACAATTGGACGAGCACGGGTGCACCACGAAGATCCATGGCGGCGTTCTGACACTGTACGATCGCTGCCAGAATGAACTCGCTTAGGTACGCCGAAATGGCAGACGTCTGTATGTTGTGCGCCTGGATATAGCGCATCCTATTTGCCTGGCAGCGCATGGCGGCGATGAGGCATGGAAGTGGCATGCCAGGTTCGGCCATCTGCACTTCGACGCGCTCCGGCACATGGGGCGCGCTGACATGGTGCGCGGGATGCCATTGGTGGATCACGCCGGGCAGATCTGCGACGTGTGCCTGGTAGGGAAGCAACGGCCTGCTCCGTTTCCCTCTTAGGCACAGTACCGAGCGATAGGGCCGCTCGAGCTGGTTCATGCCGATCTGTGCGGGCCCATCACTCCAGCTACTCCCGGCGGCAAGCGCTACTTTATGCTCGTCGTGGACGATCATAGCCGCTATATGTGGGCTATGATGCTGCCAGCGAAGGATGCTGCCGCAGCCAGCATCAAGCAGTTCGTTGCCGCGGCAGAGGTGGAGCAAGGTGCACGTCTGCGCGTGTTCCGGACGGACCGGGCGGCGAGTTCACCTCCAGCGCACTCGGCGAGTACTTCGCAGAACAAGGCGTACAGAGGCATCTGACGGTGCCTTACTCGCCGCAGCAGAACGACGTGCTGGAACGGCGTAATCAGACCGTTGTTGGCATGGCGAGGAGCATGCTCAAGGCGAAGAACATGCCGAGCTGGTTTTGGGGGGAGGCCGCGGCGACTGCGGTGTTCATCCTCAACAGATCCTACACACACAGCGTCGATGGCAAAACCCCGTACGAGGTGTGGTACAGCAAGAAACCTGCCGTGCATTTCCTGCGCACTTTCGGCTGCGTCGTCTATGTCAAGAACACGCGGCCTGAGCTGAAGAAGCTCGACGACCGCAGCACCAAGATGGTCTTCATCGGCTACAAAGCGGGCTCGAAGGCATATAGGGTGTACGATCCATTAACCAAGCGCGTGTGCGCGTCACGGGACGTGGTGTTTGACGAGGGCGCAAGCTGGGACTGGGGCGCCACGGGCGAGCACACGGCGGAGCCTTTTGCCGTCCACCACGAGCTCCCTCTGCCCACTGGAGGGCGGAGCGTGAACACCGCTGCTGGCGATTCGAGCGGGGACCAAGAAGGAGGCCACAACCCCGTGGTGAACTCACCAGCCACGCCCACAAGCGGGAGCGTGGGCGGTTCGCCCGCCACGCCCCAGAGCGCAGCCGCGTAGCTCTCCAGGGACACCGTGGACCGGCGCGTCCATGGCCTCTTCAGACGGGTCCGGCGGCGGGGCGTCTCCGGACAAGGCGCCAGGGGCGGTCGAGTTCGTCACGCCACCCGCGACACACTACGACTCGTACAATGCTGATGACGATCCGTTCGCGGGGCATCGCTTCCGCCGTCTTACGGACATGTACGGGAGTGCGGGCGGGTCGACTGCGGCTGAGGAACGCCTCTTGCTGGCCGAGGAAGAGCCGGCTACGTTTGCTGAAGCTGCTCCCCACGAGAGCTGGCGAAGCGCGATGCTGGAGGAGCTGGCATCCATCAAAGAAAATGGCACCTGGACGCTCACTGGTCTGCCTGCAGGTCACACGGCCATTGGCCTCAAGTGGGTATTTAAGCTGAAGAAAAATGCCGCCGGCGCCATTGTCAAACACAAGGCGAGACTCGTGGCTAGGGGTTTTGTTCAGAAGGAGGGCGTGGACTACGACGACGCGTTCGCGCCCGTGGCCAGGCTGGACTCCGTGCGCGTCATGGTCGCCACGGCAGCACGGCGTGGCTGGGAGCTGCACCACCTCGACGTCAAATCGGCCTTCCTCAACGGCGAGCTCAAAGAGGAGGTCTACGTCACGCAGCCACCTGGTTTCGCGCGGAGAGGCGAGGAGCACAAGGTGTTCCGTCTCCACAAGGCACTCTACGGGTTGCGACAGGCGCCACGAGCTTGGAACGCCAAACTTGACTGCACCATGCAGCAACTTGGGTTCACAAGCTGCCCGTCAGAGCATGCCCTGTATGCATGGGGCAAGGGACAAGCACGGCTCCTGGTCGGTGTCTACGTCGATGATCTCGTGGTCACCGGAGCCGACGTCAAGGCGATTCGCAACTTCAAAACAGAGATGATGGCCAGGTTTCGCATGAGTGACCTTGGGTTGCTTAGCTTCTACCTTGGCATAGAGGTGAAGCAGGGCGTCGGTGGGATCACCCTGTCGCAGGCGGCGTACGCGGGTGAGCTCTTGGAGCGGGCAGGCATGGCGGACTGCAATCCGGTGCATGTGCCCATGGAGCCGCGCTTGAAGCTCAGCAAGGAGGGGCCAGAACCGCGTGTGGACGCCACGGAGTATCGCAGCATCATCGGAGGACTCCGCTACCTCACCCACACACGGCCCGACATCACCTTTGCCGTGGGATATTTGAGCCGTTTCATGGAGACGCCAACCACGGCGCATCTGGCCGCCGTCAAGCACCTCCTGCGCTACATCGCTGGCACCCGTAGGTATGGGTGTAAGTACACCAAGGGGGGCGATGGAGGAGGACTCGTGGGCTACAGCGACTCGGACATGGCCGGCGACATTAACGATCGCAAGAGCACATCCGGCAACATCTTCTTCCTCGGAGGAGCACCGATCACTTGGCAATCCCAGAAACAAAAGATCGTCGCGCTGTCTTCGTGTGAAGCCGAGTACGTGGCTGCAGCGACGGCAGCTTGCCAGGGCATCTGGTTGTGCAGGCTCTGAGGGGGAGCTACTCATGGAGGAGGCCGGCGCCATCACCATCTTCGTCAACAACAGGTCGGCCATCCAGCTGTGCAAGAACCCCGTCTTCCACGACCGAAGCAAACACATCGACGTTCGGTTCCACTTCATTCGGAGGTGCGTGGAGGAGGGAAAGATCAGGTCGAGCACATCGCCACCGGCGATCAGCTCGCGGACATCTTCACAAAATCACTTGGGCGCACGCGGTTCCTGGAGCTGCTTGCGCGTATCGGCATGGTCGAGGTTTAGGCTCTCTGTCACGACTAGCTTAGGGGGAGATTGTCAGCAAAATAACCTAGCGTGACAGGCTACTAGGGCCGGGGTTTTCTGAAGTTCAGTAGGGCTGCAACGGCAGTGTTAGTTTTTCTTCAGTTTCGTCATATAGCGTTTTTCTCGTTTCAGTTAGACAGCGCCTCAGGACGCGGCATGTGCGATCCCGAGGCCCTTAGCTTGCGGCATGAGCACGCCCATGGTCGTGGGATGGCATGATCCAGTAGTGGGGGCTGTTCTTGATCCGTTTTTCCTGTTCAGCAAGTGAATAAGAAGAGAGAAGCAGAAAAGCAGCAAGAATCGCGCTGCACAAAAAACAGAGTCTCACGCGAGAGTTTTTCGCCATTGACAGAGCTCGGTGATAACAAAATCATCACCAGGGTACTCCGCACTGCAATGGAGTATGTAAGTATGGAATTTGTATGCTGAATTGCCTTTTTCAATTGCAGTGCGGTACGGCCGTGCTGGGCCTGGCGATTCTAGTCTACGTGTTGGTGCTCAGGTACAAGTACCACCTGCCCGAGCTGCAGGATCCCATTGACATGGTGGCGTGTGTGTTTGTAGCTCTCTGCTTCATGCCATCTCGCTACCTCTGTACTCAAGACTAATTAGTCCACATCCAAACTTTTGGCTTCTTCTTTGCTTGCTTGGAGGATTAGCTAGGCAGGTTCATCATCTCCCGTAGGACCAGTGAAGAGTCTGTTACCCTTCTTCGTCTTGTTTCAGGCAGCAGATTGCAAGTCAGAGATGTGAAGTTGTGTTGAGGAACAACTCGTTAGCCATTTGTGTGTTCACGTGCATGGCTCGTGCCTAGATTCAGTGCTGCTGGTGTGTCATTATCTCTGCTTGCTTGTCAGCGCATCTGCGCATGGAATTGTTTACGTTTGTTCACTTCCTTGCATCTTTAAATGCAACCGTGCAATACTTTCAGTTAACCCTTTTGGTGTAGGTAACCAAACACAAGCTACGGCCCACGTGCAAGCGACCAAATAAGGAAGAAATATATACTAATAAATACAGTAGGACTACCACATGCAGCATATAACCATTACTGGATCACACGTATCTAACCAAACTGTAGGTGTATGGTCATGCTATTCGTTGAACTCTTACGTTGTAGAATCATCTGCTAAGGCATCTGAGAATATGAAAATGGATGTGATCCCATGTAATTGCTTTGATATACATCTCTTTTTTTTTTGCGGAGGCTTTGATATACATCTAACTAGCAAGAAAAATATAGTTTATGAATGAATCTAGTTTAAGAGAAGGTCTCTTCACGCAGTGGCGGAGCCAGGAATGAAGCAAAGCCCGGGCCCAAATTTTTTTTCGGCAACAAGGAAAAACTTTGGCACTTATAACTGCCACAAAACACAGTAACACACCATGGCATTTAAAAAAAGATCATATGCAATAACAAACAAAATAAATCTTAATTGTTCAATAATTCTTGAATTTAATCTAGGCCGCCCAATCCAACAGAAGAGATATACCATGATAAAACTAGAAATAATACAGGAATGTAAAAGAGTACCAAATCAATTGTTTATTTCATTTGTGCCTCCCATAACATGATCAACGGCAGAAGAAGAAGCAACACCTTCAAGATATCAAACGTGTAATTTCATAAGAAAAGACATAAACATAGTGAAATAATGATGATTAATTAAAATCTAAAACCTTAGCTCTAAGGGGAGGTAATAGCCCTCTGCGATTCCTGTAGGCTTGAAAGCGATATAAAACATCATCATCGGGGATACTTGCAAATACATCTCGCTCAATATAGCACATCATGTTATAATTGAGCCAATCATCACCCATCTTATTCCTCAACTCGGTCTTGATAATACTCATAGCCGAGAAAGCTCTTTCCACTGACGCGGTTGCAACCGGCAAGATCAATGCCAACTCTATGAGTCGATATATCAAAGGAAAAATAGTGTGTCTACCAGTTTGAACCATCTTCACAGCAAGATTACCAAGGTCATTACAACATTCAAAATCCGGATCAGCTCTCACAACAGAAATGAATGTTTCAAGTTGGTTTCTAAGGACAAAGGAGATCTCATATATGGAGAAGTCATCAGCATACAACTCAGCAAGTTCAACAAGTTTATCCTCATCAAAATTAGCAAATGGGTTCCTTGGATCAAGACAAGCAATGCATCTCAACAATTGAGTGGACCTTTCGGCAAAACGATTATTTAACTCAACAATAATTTGGTCATGCACAACATTGAATATTTCATATCTGAAGCGGTGATAGTAAGTTACCATTTGACCACCACGCCCCCTTGAACGACCTCGAGCTGGTATTGCATCATCCATGTTAGGCAATACAATGTTGTGTTTAACACAAAAGTCATTTGTCTCTTTCAGGAGCTCATCCCAACCATTTTCTCTTATATCTTGAAGTTTCTTCAAGGTGACCCCAATCAAACTTACTGCAAGAACAATGTTCTGATCTTTCTTTTGGAAGCATTGTGACAACTCATTGTCTTACCCAATAGTTTAATCATAAGATGCAATATGAAAACAAACTCAAAACTTTCCATCTGAGAAATCAAGCCACCTGCCGTGGCTCTTTGTGTTAAAGTTTCTGCATCATCATGAATGTTCTCTAATACTTGCAAAACAGATGTCCACATCATAATAAATCGACACAAAGTTTTATGATGTGTGCCCCACCGTGTATCTCCGGGTCTTACAAGGTTGGTTGCTTGGTTTTTCCCTCTTCCTGAAAAAATTCCTCCTTTTGTTCTTATTATCTCCGGGTCTTATTATCACTATATTCCAACCAATTGAGATGGTTCTTGAACAAACTAGCTTGAAAGCTTCTTTCTTTAGAAGAATTTCCTCTTTTTGTTTTTCTATATTTTTGATCAGTCGGTTGGCATGGACCCATATTTATATACATCCTTCTAGCAACATCTCTAAGGTCCGGATCTAAGCTTTCAGTGGGTTTCCTAAGACCAGGATCGGGCTGAATATCACCTTCACTAAGTTGAGCACGAGCAGAAGCAGGGATATCAAAAATGATACTTTCTTGAGTTGGGATTGAAGGCGGGTTGCTTGAAGCCGAAGGTTGCGGTCCCATTTCTGTGGTTGTTTCAGTTTGTGGAGTTGATTCGGTCCTCTCAACTCCTTGATTCTCTGGAATTGAATCCCCGGGTGTAGACCCTTCCATTGCCGACAACGATGAAAAATATCTCTTCATCTTCTATTTCTGTGGTATGAAATGTATTGACATAAAAATGCTTCAGTTTCAAATCGATAATACAATACATATAGAATTTGGTAGAAACGGTGACTGAATAGTTGGTTCAAGGTTCAGTTAAAATTTCTTCATATCATACATAACATAGACAGGGGTTATACATCAATTCAATCGTAGTCCAGAGTTGGGCAGTGGCCAGAGTAGAGCGGCGGCGTGGAGACGGGGAGTCCAGAATCAGGAAGTAGCCGGAGTAGAGCGGCGGCGCCGCCCGGCTAGAGCAGCAGCGGCAGATTGCAGTCCACAACCCGGGAGCAGCCGAGCAGGGGATTTAGGAAGAGAAGAGCGGCGAACGAGCGAGAAAATCGCCGGCGGCCAAGGCGCCCCGGCGGCAGCGCGGCGCACAGGCGGCAAGGCGGCGGCGCGGCGCACAGAAGGGGAGGCGGCTCGGTGGCTCCTGACTCACGTGCGTGCGTGCAAAGGGAAGGGGTGTCGTGGCCTCGTGGGGGCTCGTGGCGAGGAAGCTGAGCGTCTAGGCCGTGGCCTTAGGCTGTGTCGTGGGCTAGGCCCCGGGCCCATAAGAAAAACCTACTGATATTCGCCCCTGTCTTCACGATCAATCAAAACTTGCAAAGAAACCCCTAGAGGTGATCTAGGGTTCCACCTATCCTCCGACGGCGACGTCGGAGTCCACGTAAATCCTCCACGCCGGCCGGGTTTCTTCGGCGGTGGGGAGTCACCACAACGGCGGCGCCCTAGGGAACCGCTTGCATGGCGAATCTACCGCACACGAACGCGCTGGGCGGAGAGGGGAGTGAGAAGGAAGAGACGAGGGTAGACTTTGATCTTGCTGGGAAACAGCAGGTAGGGGGAGGAGGTGTGGAGGAAGAAGAATCTAGGATGATGGAGGGAGGATCGGGTAGTGGAAACAAGGAAGGGGATGAAGAGGAGGAGTAGGACTATTACGGTCTAGTGCCGGATCTGGAAGACAGATTTGAAGGGATGAAATTGCATGGAGAGGAGGAAGATGATCTCGATCTCTCAGGTGAAGTAGATGATCTGATAAAGGGCGTGCGTTGGCTAGGGCTGTTCCGCCTGTATACCACGAAGCCCTTCAGCCATGCAGCGTTGTTGAAGCAGATGAGGAACGCGTGGGCGGCTTCACAAGGAGTAACTTTCAATGTAAAGGGCCCAAACTTATTCTTGCTCCAGTGTCATTGCCTCGGAGACTGGAAACAGATCATGGATGGGGGACCATGGATCTTTCGTTATGCGCCTGTTATCATCCAGGAGTATGATGGGTTCACCGATGTTTCAGAGTACAAGTTGAACAAGGTCCCTCTGTGGGGTAGAATTAAGGGGTTGCCGGATGGATTGACATCGAAGAAGGAACTGGCAGAGAAGATCGCAACCAAGGTTGGTGAACCGCCTTTCACGGTCATTGTCAATGAAGGAAAGATCAATCCAGCAAATGCCCTGCGTGTTAGAGTTTTTGTGGATGTAAGCACGCCTCTGGTGAGGTTTGTGCCAATTACCCTTAGGGGGTTAAAAAGATATCCTGTCTTTTATATAGGTTGCCGGACTTTTGCTTTTTCTGCGGCTTGATGGGCCATACAGTGGAGGAGTGTGGAGACGGCATACATGATCCTCGCACCTGCGAGTGGGACGAGTGGCTTCTATGGGGCTTGGAGCAACCAACCTTTGTGTCAGGAGGAGGAGGAAACATGGATGGACGAGGTGGAGGGGGCAGGTCAGGAGGAAGAGGGGGAAGAGGTGGAAGGCAAGGGAGAGGAGGACGTGAGGGTGTTAGAAGGGAGGGGGATATGCATGCCACCAGCATGGGCCATGCTCAGCAAGAGTCTTCAACTGATAATCCCAGTGCGCCCAAAAGACTTGTCTTATCAGATGGGACGGTGAATATAAGGGGCCAGGTGCTCCCAAATTTGGCTGGCAGAGTTGCTGGTACCGTTCTTCTTCTGGAAAACAATGGCGATGAACTGAATTTTGGGGCCTCCAGCACCCCTGGGAAAGCCCCGATAGTCAAGAGGAGAAGGCAAGACGGAGCTGTGAATGATGATGTCATGGTAACTGATGATCAGGCGGCCTCCGTTGGAGAGGACCGCCGGTCCCAATGAGGATGCTGTGCTGGAACTGCCGCGGGATTGGCGACCCCGCGACAGTCAAAGAGCTCCGCGATTTAGTGGAGGCATGTGCGCCGACGGTGCTTTGCATTGTGGAGACACAGATTGCGAAGTATAGGGTGGAAGGTTTGGCGGGTAGTTTAGGTTTCTCGGGTTGTTTTGGAGTAGATAGTGCAGGAAGGAGTGGTGGCGTGTGCTTGTTTTGGAAGAGTAATGTTGATCTGGAAATAAAAACTTTTCTCAATATCATATTGACTCGGTTGTGAAGGAACCGGGCAAAAACCCATGGAGCTTGTCTTGTTTTTATGGAGCAGCTAACAGGAGCCTGAGGTTCGGGACATGGGACACGATGAAATTTTTACGGGGCGAAAGTACACTGTCGTGGCTTTGCATTGGTGATTTTAATGAGATATTGCGGCCCGAGGAGCAAAGGGGTCCAAACGAGAGAGATGTTGCACAGATCGAAGGCTTCAGAGAAGCAGTAGATGTATGTGAGCTGGCTGATCTAGGGTACAAAGGCTTGGACTGGACTTTTGAGAAGAGAGTCGCTGGTGGAGAGTTTTGCAGGGTTCGGCTTGACTGAGCGCTAGCTACCACCAGTTGGTCATCCTTGTTTCTGTTCGCCTTAGTTGAACATCTCACGGCGGCAAAATCTGACCACAGCCTCATACTGTTGATGAATGAACTCGAGGCTGGTAACCTGCGGATTGCATTGAAGAAACCATTCAGATATGAGTGCTGCTCGGAAACGGATGACAGGTTTGCTGCAACCTTGAAACATGCGTGGGAGCAGGATCTACCTGCGAACAACTTGACAGAACTAGCAGCAAAGTTAACCTCGGTTGGCTCTTCACTGAGGCATTGGAGCCGAGCAAGCTTTGGGTCAGTAAGGCAAGAGCTTCGGGGGCTGCGCCAACAATTGGCAGAACTGCGAGCTAACCCTTTGCGAACTGGACCGGGGGAAGAAGAAAAGTTGATCCAAGACTGGATCGTGGAGATCTCTTACAGGGAGGAAATAATGATGAGACAGAGGTCCCGTATAGACTGGCTCCGTGCAGGTGATAGCAACACCCAATACTTCCAGAAGAAGGCTAGTGCTAGGAGAGCTCGAAACAACATATCCCAGCTGGAGAAGCCGGACGGGACAGTCACATCGGATGCCGCTGAGATGGCAGAGATGACAAGCCAGTTCTATGAAAACCTGTACCGATCGGAGGGATGCATAGGGATGGAGGAGGTCCTGTCTCATATACCGGTCAAGGTAGATGCAAATCTGAATGTCAAGTTGAATGCACCTTTTACCAATAAGGAGGTTAAGGAAGCTCTTTTTCAAATGTTCCCAACAAAAGCACCGGGGCCTGATGGGTTTCCCGCACATTTTTTTCAGCGACATTGGGATCTTTGTGGTGAAGAGGTTACGGGTATGATTATAAGATTGCTCAATGGAGAGGACTCACCAGAGGATATAAATCACACGTTCATCGTTTTGATTCCCAAGATAGCTAGTCCAAAAATCCTCGGACAATTTCGGCCTATAAGTCTTTGCAACGTGGTCTACAAGATAGCGTCAAAGGTCTTAGCCAATAGGTTGAAGATCATTCTCCCAGAGGTAATTTCCGAGGAGCAGTCGGCCTTTGTGCCTGGTCGCCTTATCACTGACAATTTCATAACAACGTATGAATGCTTGCACTATATGAAGACAAGGAGAGTTAAGAAGAACCGCTTTGTTGCCCTAAAACTAGACATGATGAAGGCCTATGGCCGTTTGGAGTGGCCTTACTTAAAGGCAGTCATGCTAAAGATGGGCATTAGTCTGCGATTTACAGAGACGGTAATGCGATGTGTTTCATCCGTCACTTTCTCAGTTTTATTTAATGGGGGTAGCCTACAAGATTTCAGGCCAACGAGGGGAATGAAACAGGGGGATCCCATCTCCCCGCATCTATTCGTACTTGCAGCTGAAGGACTGTCATGCCTACTAAAGGCTCAAGATGGTGGTATTCGAGGTTTGTCGGTGGCAGAATCAGCTCCGATAGTTAATCATTTGCTCTTTGCAGACGACAGCCTTTTGTTTTTTGAAGCTAACAGTGAGAGCGCTATGCGTGTGAGAGACATATTGAGAAGGTACTGTGATGCGTCGGGGCAACGTGTCAATACAGAAAAATCCACGATTTATTTCAGCAAGGGTGTACCGGATTCAATGCGTCATGAAATCAAGAATGCTTTGGATGTACACACCGAATCATTGTCTGAAAAATACTTGGGACTCCCTACAGATGTAGGGAGGAAGAAGGAAGGTAGTTTCAGATACCTGAAGGACAGAATATGGAAACACATTCAAGGGTGGATGGAAAAATGCTTGTCAGCAGGGGGAAAGAGGTTTTGATCAAGTCAGTAGCACAATCTATATCGACATATTCAATGTCATGTTTTAAGCTTTGCCGAGGACTAACTGAACACATAAACAACCTGCTGAGGAAGTTCTAGTGGGGAAGCAAGCAAGGTCAGAGAAAACCGGCATGGGTCTCGTGGAAAACCATGTGCAAACCAAAGAATATGGGGGGAATTGGTTTTCGGGATATCAAGTTATTTAACCTGGCTTTGCTAGCATGTCAAGTTTGGCGCCTGCTTCACGATCCGGAGTCTCTAAGCGCTCTAGTCTTGCGAGCTAGATATTACCCACACGGTAGCATCTTGGAGGCTACCATTGGCGCACAACCATCACAGGTGTGGCGCTCATTGTTGGAATGAAAAGAGATCCTGGTTTTGGGTCTGATTAAGAGAATTGGCTCGGGATTGAATACGCGCATCTGGGAAGACAACTAGCTGCCACAGGATTACAAGCTGAAACCAATATGCTCTATATCTGCTGATCCCCCGCAGCTTGTGTTAGAGCTAATCGACGAAACATCTAGGTCATGGAACACACAGAAGCTAGCTCAGCATTTTATTGCACCAGATGTGTTGGTTATAAAGAGCATACCACTGAGTTTTTGAGTGCAGCCCGACTTCTGGGCCTGGCATTATGATAGAAGAGGAGTTTTTCGGTCAAATCAGCCTACAGAATGATCAATGGAATCAAACATCAGCGAGAGGATTGGCTAGAGCATAGGCCAAGTCACTCGAACATCGAAGCTGACAGCAAGTCCTGGTCTCAACTTTGGAAAGTGAAAATACCTTCAAAGGTTAAGGTTTTTGTTTGGAGACTAGCCCAGATGTCACTACCTACTGGGTCCCTCCGCCATGAACGCAACATGGCCACATCCCCTGAGTGTGGCCTATGTCAGGAGGGATACGACTCTTGGCACCACTCCCTGTTTGAGTGCAGAATGGCACGGTGTGTATGGGCACTCTGTGATGAGGAAATTGTTGAGCATATAATATCAAACAGAACCGATGATGCACGATTATGGCTCTTCTGGCTTTTTGAATCAATGAACTAGCATGATCTTGCTAGGGTTCTAATCACCATGTGGGCTATATGGTGGGCGCGGAGGAAGGCGATCCATGATGATGAATTTCAAAGTCCATTATCTACTATGTGTTTTGTGAATAGGTATCTCGAGGATCTCCAGATAGCCACCAAACGAGAACCAACAAAACCTGCAGGTATAGCAACACCAAGAGGTCGGCGATGGATACCACCAGGCGAAGATGCGGTAAAGATCAATGTTGATTGAGCCGTTTCCCGCACAGGAAGGACGGGGGCAAGTGCGGCAATATGCAGGGACAAAAATGGCTGCTATATAGGTGCGTCAGCGGTGGTATTTGATGGCCTAGTGGAGGCAGCAAGTTTGGAAGTTCAAGCATGTAATGAGGGCCTCTCTCTTGCTCAAGATCTCCTCCAATCACATGTGATATAGCTTCGGACTGCTCGCAAGTCGTATCAGATATTAATGGCTCTGCGCCATCTTCTTCTTATGCTTTAGTTTTGGATGAAATTAGAACTAGAACTTTAGATTTTGTTAGAGTTGTCTTTCGTTTTGAGAATAGGGAGGCAAATGTTGAGGCACATGCCTTGGCAAAGGCAGCATCGACACTCCCAGTTGGTCGACATTTGTGGCTAGGGAACTTACCAGACATTATCTGTATTCCGTCTGTTTTGGTTGATGAATAAAGCCCTAGTTTCACCTAAAAAAATCAAAACTTGCAAAATAACAAATGTGCGAC
This sequence comes from Triticum aestivum, assembly GCF_018294505.1. Taxonomy (NCBI): domain Eukaryota; kingdom Viridiplantae; phylum Streptophyta; class Magnoliopsida; order Poales; family Poaceae; genus Triticum; species Triticum aestivum. Next base: position 742,641,450 of record NC_057801.1, read on the forward strand.
AACAAAATTGGATTAGACTCGTAACAACAACCATCATAATTATATAATAATACAGAAATATGTGACCGAGCGTCTTAGTTAGTTGACTAATTTTGTTTGGTGCAACGAAAAAATATTAATTAAAATTTTGTATTACACATGAACGGTATGTAAGTCATGAATGTTAATGAATGGTACACAAGCAAAAATCCGACAAGAACTCGTATTCAAAACGGCACCGCAACTCCTCTTCTTTCTTCTCCTTTCCCTTGCAACATCCTCCTCTCCGTCCTCATCCCGCATAAACCCCCTCATAAGTGGCTCGGTAATATCAATTCTTTTTTGAAAAGGGGTGCTTTATTACTTACAGGTTTAAGTATTACACCCGGCGTTCGCATAATTAGGATGCACACAGCCAATAAAGTCCTCACAACAAGAGGTAAAAATACTTCGCTTATGCAGGTTATCTACAGATGTACCGGGACACTTCGTTTATGGTCCTCTCTACAAGATGCTTCCCCACAGCCATTCCATCTGTTCCCACGTCAGCCTCCACGAACTTCCCCATGAAATTGCCTATCACCTCCCTAGTCTCCCTACACATCATGCCCAGAGGAAGATCAAAAACTCTCATCCTTATGGTCCATCGGACCTCATAATCCTTTACTGTTTTAGTCGGCAAAAAATCCTCAACCACAAGCAACAATTTCCCAAATTCCCAAGGACCATCTTCAAACACCTTCCACTTTCCTGACTGCTAAAGAAGCATGAACAAGCAAATGTTTTCTCCTAGATCCTCACATTCCAGGCCCTTCATAGGACACCAAACCTAGTCAGCGCCCCTGCCAATGCTACCTCCATGGATGCCTTATCTGATAGCAGTTTTGTTATCGCCTGCAGTTCTACTGCCCCCACTTTGCCTCCTCCACTCTAGATGATCTTCCTTCCCTTCTTCTCTAGCTCCAAAAGTTTCAAACTCTTCATTAGTCCCTCAACACAATCCATCGATGCACCTTGCAGCGAGCACGAAACCAGAAACCTAAAATCTAGGGTTCTCCTGGTGGTGTACAATCGTGTGCCCTACCACACAAACAAGGCTTATGATGGTGGGAGGGGGAACGCACGACCTAGCGAGGGTGGTCGGGATGGTGGAATGAGCGGCCGCCGGTGGCAGGATCAGAAAACTTAGCCCAGATGTGATTGCCTCTAGATCGCCAACCAACCACTAGATAGGGAACCTAACCGTCACTGACGGGACGACCCCCACTATGTTGTAGCTATTTAGGGCATCTACAACCACAAGTACCAAAATACAGTCCGCAAACGCCCGCAGACGCGCCCGGCCGCATTCATGAACAGTTGCGGCAACACGCAAAAATTCATTTCCACAACCGGATACACCATTTTCAAATCAGAAAATCCATATTATGACATGCAACATGAAACTAATATTGAGCAGAGTTCGTTCCGGTCCACCCTGTCCATGTATGGTGGCTAGCTGTGCCCCTCTAAGTGTTGGTGCGATGTCAGTGAGGTAGAGTAGGACACGGGGCACGCACCCATTCACAGGACTCGACTCGCCGTCGTCTCCCATGCCCTACTCTTCCTCATCGGAGCCCGTCACCTACACTTCGCTAGTGGACGTGAGATCGATGATGGATCCATCGTGGTCGGAGCCGGACACGTCCACCATAACGTGGTTGCGGCTCCTGAGGTGGTCGTGCACCATACGTGGCGCCGGAGAGTGCGATTCCACCTCGCTAACGTCTGGCGCGGCCTCCCACGCCCGCTACCTCACACGACGTTGAATGCCAGACGGACAACACCGGTGAGGCAGCGGCGACACGCCTCGTGCAGGATCCATGCTCCATTTGGGCGGACGCAATGGATTCCCGGAGGAATGAGTCCGACTACTGCCGTCGGGCAGACTCGTCCTGGGAGTGGCGGAGCGCAAGGCAGACGACCATCTCCTTCTCGAGGCCGCGTGGGACGAGTTTGGGGTCAACATATCTGAAGGTGTAGGACACGGATCTGCTGCCCGCACTAGTAGAAAAAGGGTAAAATGTGAGACACATTAGTCCCGGTTTGTAACAGAACCGGCACTAATGTGTCCATTAGTGCCGGTTCCAATGGCTAGGCGGGAGGAGCTCTTTAATACCAGTTCGTGGCAAACCTTTAGCACCGGTTCGTGCCACGAACCGGTACTAAAGAAAGTGGTGGCAGGATGTTGTCAGAGTGGGGCCCTTCCAGCACCTTTAGTACCGGTTTGTGGCATGAACCGGTACTAAAGGTCGTCCTATATAAACCCTTCGTCCACCCGCACTCTGTTCTTCCCCCTTTCCCCTCTCCCTCTCCTCTGTTCTTCCCTTCTTCCTCTTGAGTTCATCACAAAATTTGCCCCAAATTTGTCAAGATTTGCAGGCCCTCACCCATTCAAATGATCACCAAGGTTAGCAACTTTGTCCTTTCATCTCTCATTGCTAGATTAGCTCTTGCATTACTTTATATAGTGATTAATTGTGGGTTTTATTAATTTGGGAGGAATTATATGTGGTAGTATTTGATTTATATGCAATTTGAGGTCAAAATAACACTTAGTTTGCATATGTAGGTGTGGTTTACTTAGTGCCTTCTAAATCTCCGTCGTAACCACCGTCGATCGCCCGCACCGTCCCGTCGCCGGCACCACCTTGTGGTGAGCCTCTTGTTCATGAATTTTTATATAAAAAATTGATGTTTGTGTGATTTGGATATATAGTTACTCATATAATAATTATCGTACCGTACGTTGTTTGTTATACATAGTGCCATGGTTTTGATATCCGTCCCCGTCGGCCCTCGTCCTTGTTATGATTCGGATGTGGTATATTCTCTTTTAAAACTATTTGTTGCATTTCGTGTTTATGACAAATTATGCCCATCAAGTTGACATAGATATTTTTATCTAGGAGGTATGTGAACCGGAAATTCCAACCGACCCTATTCTCGAGAAGTTAAATTTAGTTGTAAGAGAAAATGAGTACTTGAAAGAAAAATTGAAAAGAATTGAGGGGGAGAAGATGGAATTGGATTTGCATGTTGCCGATGTTGTCGATGATCACAAGATCAAGATGGAGAAAATGCGCTTGAAGATTAGAAAGATTAGAAAATATGCCATCGATAGTGAGGCTTGGTATCATTATGCTGTTGGATCAATTGTTACCTTAGTTGCGATCTTGATCGCATTTGTTGTTGCATTTAAATGCTTTAGCTAGAGAGTTATTTGTTTGTTGCATTTAAGTGTTGTATGAACTTTATGTATGAACTTGTATTAATTTGGTCTATTCGGTGTTGTGTAATGAAGATGAGCCGGCAATGGATGTACGATGACCGATGCTCTCCCCAGTTCGTTGAGGGCGTGCATACTTTTCTGCTTGCGGCTGAGGCAAACAAGCGGGCGGATGGTTTTATGCCTTGTCCATGTGCTGGTTGTAAGAATGGTCGCAATTACTCTACATCAAGAACCATTCACGTCCACCTGTTTGAGTCCGGTTTCATGCCCCACTATAATTTTTGGACCAAGCACGGAGAAAGAGGGGTTATGATGGAAGACAATGAAGAAGAAGAGGACGACGATAGCTATCCTGGCCATGGATTCCCTGAATATGATGATACAACAATGGGGGAAGAAGCTGAGCCGGTAATGCGGGAAGAAGCTGAGCCGGCAATGCGGGAAGAAGCTGAAGAAGAGGCATCAGATGAGACCATTCATGATCTAGGTCGGACCATTGCCGATGCAAAGAGAAACTGCGCAAGTGATTTGGAGAAGAAGAAGTTGCAGCGCATGTTAGAGGATCACAAAAAATTGTTGTACCCGAATTGCGTAGGTGACAAGAAAAAGCTGGGCACCACACTGGAATTGCTGCAATGGAAGGCAGAGAATGGTGTATCTGACAAGGGATTTGGGAAGTTGCTGGTAATGATAAAGGATATGCTTCCAAAGGACAACGAATTGCCCGAGAGTACGTACGAAGCAAAGAAGGCTGTCTGCCCTCTAGGGTTAGAGGTGCAGAAGATACATGCATGCCCTAATGATTGCATCCTCTACCGCGGTGAGTACGAGGATTTGAACGCTTGCCCGGTATGTGGTGCATTGTGCTATAAGATCAGCCGCAATGAGCATGGTGATGTCGAGGGCGAGCGCCTCAGGAAGAATATTCCTGCCAAGGTGATGTGGTATTCTCCTATAATACCACGGTTGAAACGTTTGTTTCAAAACAAAGAGCATGCCAAGGCGATGCGATGGCACAGAGAAGACCGTAAGAAAGACGGAAAGTTGAGAGTACCCGCTGACGGGTCGCAGTGGAGAAAAATCGAAAGAAAGTATGGGAAGGAGTTTGCAGATGACGCAAGGAGCGTATGGTTTGGTCTAAGCACAGATGGCATCAATCCTTTTGGGGAGCAGAGCAGCAACCATAGCACCTGGCCTGTGACTCTATGTTTGTATAACCTTCCTCCTTGGTTGTGCATGAAGCGGAAGTTCATTATGATGCCAGTGCTCATCCAAGGCCCTAAGGAACCCGGCAACGACATTGATGTGTACCTAAGGCCATTAGTTGAAGAACTCTTACAATTGTGGAATGGAACAGGTGTACGTGTGTGGGATGAGCACATGGGGGAAGAATTTGACCTAAAGACGTTGCTGTTCGTGACCATCAATGATTGGCCTGCTCTCAGTAACCTTTCAGGACTGACAAACAAGGGATACCGCGGATGCACGCACTGTTTGGATGACACCGACAGTATGTATTTGAATAGTTGTAAGAAGAATGTGTACCTGGGACATCGTCAATTTCTTCCGAGCAGGCATCCCGTAAGAAAGAAAGGCAAGCATTTCAAAGGTGAGGCGGATCACCGGACGAAGCCTCACCACCGTACTGGTGCTGATGTACATGATATGGTCAAGGATTTGAAGGTGATATTTGGACAGGGTCCTGGCGGACAACCTGTTCCGAAGGACGCTGACGGACGCGCACCCATGTGGAAGAAGAAATCTATATTTTGGGACCTGCCATATTGGAAAGACCTAGAGGTCCGCTCCACAATCGACGTGATGCACGTGACGAAGAATCTTTGCGTGACCCTGCTTGGCTTCTTGGACGTGTATGGGAAGACAAAAGATACACCTGAGGCACGGGAGGACCAGCAACGTATGCACGGAGAAGACGGCATACATCAGGGTCATGCAAGCTACGCTCTTACCAAAGAAGAGAAGGAAATCTTCTTTGAATGCCTGCTCAGTATTAAGGTACCGTCTGGCTTCTCGTCGAATATAAAGGGAATAATAAACATGGTAGAGAAAAAGTTCCAGAACCTAAAGTCTCATGACTGCCACGTGATTATGACGCAACTGCTTCCGGTTGCATTGAGGGGGCTTCTACCGGAAAACGTTCGATTAGCCATTGTGAAGCTATGTGCATTTCTCAATGCAATCTCTCAGAAGGTAATCGATCCAAAAATCATACCAAGGTTATAGAATGATTTGGTGCAATGTCTTGTCAGTTTTGAGTTGGTGTTCCCACCATCCTTCTTCAACATCATGACGCACGTCCTAGTCACCTATGCGAAAAGATTAACGTTTTGGGTCCAGTATTTCTACACAATATGTTCCCCTTTAAGAGGTTCATGGGAGTCTTAAAGAAATATGTTCATAACCGTGCTAGGCCAGAAGGAAGCATCTCCAAGGGCCATCAAAATGAGGAGGTCATTGAGTTTTGTATTGACTTTATTCCTGACCTTAAGCCGATTGGTGTTCCTGAATCGCGGCATAAGGGCAGACTGGATGGAAAAGGCATGCTAGGAGGGGAACAAATAATATGTATGGACGGACATTCTCTCACTGAAGCACACTACACAGTTCTACAGAATTCCGCCTTGGTGGCTCCGTATATGGATGAACACAAGAATTTGCTACGCTCCAAACACCCGGAGCGGTCTGATGACTGGATTACACGTGAACAAACCAGGAGTTTCGCCAGCTGGTTGCAGACACGTACCATGCATGACACCTCTATTGAAGATGACCTGTACTTGCTGTCCCAGTTACCATCTTCGAATATAATGACTTTCAAAGGGTACGAGATAAATGGTAATACATTTTACACGATCGCCCAAGATAAGAAGAGCACCAACCAAAACAGTGGTGTCCGCTTTGATGCAGAAACCAAGACGGGAAAGGAAACATATTATGGTTATATACAGGACATATGGGAACTTGACTATCGACGTGGTTTAAAGGTCCCTTTGTTTCGGTGCAAATGGGTCAATATGACACGAGGCGGGGTAACGGAAGACCCGCAGTACGGAATGACAACAGTGGATCTCAACAATCTTGCGTATGCAGACGAACCATTCGTCCTAGCCAATGATGTGGCACAGGTTTTCTATGTGAAGGACATGTCTACCAAGCCAAGAAAAAGAAAAGATAAGGAAGCGAATGCATCGTACGATGAGCCAAAGCGGCACATAGTTCTTTCTGGGAAGAGAAACATCGTGGGAGTGGATGACAAGACAGACAAGTCAGAAGATTATGAAAAGTTTGATGAAATTGCTCCATTCACAGTGAATATTGACCCGAGCATCCCGTTAAATGATGAAGATTTTCCATGGTTACGGCGCAAAGGGACACACGCGAAGAAAAAGTTTCACACCCAAAGATCTGGGATGTGATCGGCTTCACTATCATCACTTTCTTCTGTGTTTCACACCCAGAGGGGAATCTCTGTAATAGTTAGGGTAGTTATGTGTTTTGGCATTTGAAACGCGAAGAAATTTTATGTGCAAACAAATTCTTTCATGCCTTTACTGATTTTTAAAGTTAAGTTATTCACAAACTAGTGATTCACACTAATTTCAAATAATTCAAAATTTAAACTATTCAAATTTGAAAACTACGGGCACTAACAGAAAGTTTGTAATTTTTTGTACCTAAAGCAAAAATATTCACAAAGAAACTCTAAATACACAAGAAAACAACACAAAAATAAATAAAGCAAAAAAAATAAAAAAAAGCCCGCCTACTAGGCCAGAGCGGCCTGCATACGACTAGAAACCCAACCTGTTGTTGGGCCAGGATGCAGGCCCGCAAAGGCCAAGTGGGCCCACAGGGCAGCAAAGAACACGTAGGCCCAGTAGGCCTGCTTTGGAGAGGAGCTCGAGAGAGCGACCGCAAGGGGGTTTATAAACTAGTGCGGTCGCCCCTCGGCTAGCTAGGTGGGACTAAACTTGCCGCACCGCACCTGCGCCAGCGCACCCCCTTTAGTACCGGGTCGTGGCGAAGGGTCAAATGTGAAGCACAATAGTGCCGGTTGGAATTTCAGCCGGCACTAATGTGTACACTAGTGCCGGTTCGTGGCGGCGATCAATAGCACCGGTTCGTGGCGAACCTTTAGTACCGGTTCATGCCACGAACCGGTACTAAAGAGGCTGTGTCAGCCTCCGGTCAGGCTATGGCCCCACCATCACCATTTAGTGCCGGTTTGTACCACGAACCGGTACTAATGAGGTTGTGTCAGGTAAGGCTGGGGCCCCACGAGCACCTTTAGTACCGGTTCATGGATGAACCAGACGTAAGCTGTTTTTTAGTCCCACCTCGCGAAGTGAGAGGGACTAGGAGCGGTTTATAAGCCCTGAGTGCAGAGACGATGAAGAAGAGGCTCAATGCTCACGTTGCTTAGCTTCAAGCCTTCAGGAATACGGTAGACTGCACGGAGCTATGCGCAGTGCAGTTTACACTATTCCGAAAGGCTTGAAGCAAATTAACGAGCATTGCACCTCTTTTTTATTTTTAATAACTTATTACAACTCCGGACTTCTTCTGTTATGGCAAAAACTAATTGCACGTCGACATTTCTTTTTTTAAGTTATAACTCCAGACTTTGACCATCAAGTTTTGCAGAAAAGAAAAAATAGCAGAAAAGAAGAAAAACTATAGCTGAAAAGAAAAAAACTATATAAAAAAACTACTCAGAAATAAATAGAAGAAAATAAATATAGCAGAAAAGAAAAAACTACTCAGAAATAAAAAGAAGAAAAAATAAAGCAGAAAAGAAAAAATATTATATTTGCTACTTTTCAATCGTTTACAAAATGACCGTGAAATTGAAAATCACTACAAAATGAACTCTGAAAATGCTGAATTTTGGCAAACTAGATGAAAAACTACTCACAAATAAATAGAAGAAAATAAATATAACAGAAAAGAAAAAACTATACAAAAAACTACGCAAAAATAAATAGAAGAAAATAAAGCAGAAAAGAAAAAACTATAAAAAAATTGGGGCGCTGCCCTGTGGGCCTGATAGGCCACAGGTGTGTAATTACAGGCCTTAAAGGCCCAGCAGACTCACAGGGCAGCGCGCAGAGTTTAGGCCCACAAGCCTGCTATATAGAGGAGTTCGAAGTGGTAGCCGCGGCTGGGTTTATAAACCAGTGCGGCTGCCCTTCGCCCGGTGAGGTGAGACTAAACTTTGGGGTGGCAGCGCGAGGCCTTTAGTACCGGTTGGTGGCTCCAACCGGTACTAAAGACCACCCTTTAGTACCGGTTGGTGGCTCCAACCGGTACTAAAGGCCTCGTCTTCCCGCCTCTTCGCCTGGCCAAAGTTGGCCTTTAGTACCGGTTGGTGGCTCCAACCGGTACTAAAGGCCTCTCCTATATATACAACAGTTGCGAAAATTTCATTTCTTCCTCTGTTTCCCCATTCGATCGACGCTGTCGCCGCCCCCGTCGCCGTCGCGCCCCCGTCCCCGTCGCCGCCCCCGTCCCCATCGCCGCCCTCGTCTCCGTCGCCGCCCCGGGCCCGTCCCGTCGCGCCGTCCCCGCGTCGCCGCCCCTGCGTCACGCCCCGGCCCGTCACCGCCCCGGCCGTCGCCTCGCCGTCGCCGTCGCCCCGCTGTGAGCTCTCCCCCTCTAACCCCTCTCCCTCGCCCCCGGCGGCCACCATGGGCGCCGCCCCTCCCCGAGCCCATACACACACACACAAGCATGATGAACACACACACACACACACACACACACGTACATATGTATGAATTAATGCATGTATATACGTATTTTGTATGTTTAATTAGTTTAGATTATTTAGATTATTAGTTTTTCACTATTATATATGTATGAATGCATGTTAGATGGATATAATTAGTGTTTAATTAGTATGGAATTTTTTATATAATGTTGTTTTTCAGTTTTTTAATGGATGTATAGAAGTTGTGTTTTCTGTTTTTAGTATTTGATGCTTAATTAGTATGAAATAGTATATAGATTTTTGACATATGCAATGATATCATAATTAGTGTTATATAGAAATGTTAGAAATTTTAGTTATCAAAATCCAATCATTAAAAAAATGTTACTTTTTGCGGGCATATAGCTAGTATTTGTTCTCGACGATGCCCGGCCCACATCCTCGCCGTCGACCCGTCCGCGATGACGTCCGGCTGTCCCATGTCCGGGACTGGGCTCCGCCGGGCTGGCACTGGGAGGTGCTGCCTGGAGGGGCGTGCCGCTTGATGAGGAACCCGGCCCCGGGTCCTGTCGTCGACCCTGATCTCGTTTGGTGGCGTTCGCGTGGGCCAGTTTCGGTGCGGAGGGACCCGGCCCTGCCGGAGGTGGTACGTCGTCGTGTCAGGGAGGAGGACGAGCACGTCCATCGCTACATGGTTGCGTTAGAAGGCGGCAGGTTCTCCAATACCTGGCAGTTTCTTTGGGGATCTCACTTCAGCTATGATCATGTGAGGGTTCCTTCTCTTTGGGTGTCCACCGCCCGCGCCGCAGGAACCGCGAGTGTCCTAGGTTCTTCTGTAGTATTCGATCTTTAATTAGCTACCTAGCCAGTGATGTACTATTCAATATTATATATTATTCGAGACGATGTATTCGAGATTATATCTATTATTCTAGACGATGTATTCGAGATTATATCAATTATTCGAGACGATGTAATTTGAATACTAAATTGTTTTATATTTTTTTTGGATTAGTTAAATAAAAGCTATGGCAGACAATACCGACAGAGAGGGAGAATAGACCATGTTCGATATGATACGCGGGCCAGATGATGATCAGAATGAAGAAGAAGATTATGACGGCTCCAAATTTCTAAACAACACCGGAGAGGGTGATATGATATTCGATCGCGACGACCGAATTGATGAAGTCATGAACTACGATTATGACGATGACGAAGAACATGTTGATCCTGAAACAACAAAGACCGGTGAGGTATATTTATATAAGCAGGCATCTGGTGATCATCACATGTTTTAAATGACTTGAAGATATATTAATGAATCGATCTTTGTTCTTTCAACCATCCGGATCGAGCAAATCTTCAGGCAAAAGGACGAAACGAGGCCCGAAGAAAAAGTTAAAGGAGGGCGTAAAGTACAATATCGAGGCAGTCAGACCTAATGGCGAACCATTAGCGCCTAAGAAGATTGCGGACAAGTTCGTTCGTCAGTGCGGAGTTCTTGTGAAGGACCAACTCCCGATCAAACTTCAAGAATTGAGAGAGCCAGCAAAGCCACGTCCAGATGTTACTTTTGTCGACAAGAATCAAAAAGATCTGCTTTGGGGTACTCTCATGGAACATTTCACCCTACCAGATCATTTCACAAAAGCAGATGTGCAGAAAGTCAAGGATGCCGCTCTTAGGAAGATGGCGGTTGCATTCAACCACAAGAATCATGAATGGGACAAGTACGTCAAGGAAGGAAGGAAGACTCCAGTATTCGAGGGAACACTAGAGAACCAACGTGCTCATTGGGACGATTTCGTGAAATTCAAGGATTCGGAATTAGCTAAGGAACGGTCGAGAATAAACAAGAAGAATGCTGAAAAAAAGGATAAGTTCCATAAGCTGGGGCCAGGTGGCTATGCGGTGGCAATGCCTAAGTGGGATAAGTCTGAGAAAGAGATGGAGGATGCAGGTGTCACTCCGGTTACTAAGAGCTGGCCCCCCAGGTGCAGGACTTGGTTCTATGCGCATGGGGGGGAGTTGGACCCGAAGACAGGCAATGTTTCGACGAAGGCAAGTCTGAAGGGAGCCGACGATGCGATACTTGTTGCAATAGAAGAGGCACGATCGGGGGTGTTCCAGCACAACAGAGAGAACGACGGGCTTATGCGTGCCCTGGGAAATCCTGAACACCCGGGAAGAACACGAGGCAAGGGCGCTATTCTGTGGTATGAGGGGTTTTCAGACTGGAACACCGACTACAGAACCCGTGCGAGAAAGAAGATTGCGGAGGAGAAGAAGAGGAAGATGGAGGAGGAGCAGAGGAAGCGGGACTATGAACGCCTTCAAGGCCTAGAAGCAAGTCAAGCGGAATTGGCAGTCAAATTCCAGCGGCAGCAGGAGCAGATCGACTCACTTACCCAGCAAAGGGGGTCTCAGCAGCTGCAGCTTCTAGCGGATGATCCAGCATTGGATAGCACCGCCCCATCCATGCCGAGAAGCAGCGTGGGTTCCGCCCCGAACGACGCAATGCTGGGTAGATACCCCGTGGATGACATCACAGAGAACACTAAATGCGAGCTACACGTCAAAATAACGAACATATCCATGAAGGTGGCGGACGCCGTTGCTTTTACAAAACCCCCCGAGGCAACCTTCCATTGCAACCTGATTCCAGTGGGCTATGCCCGTGTCTTGGTTGATGAGGTGGTGGACCCACCATATTCGGAGCTACAGCTTGACATTCCTGGAGGTGACAACGAGCGCTTTCTCGGAGAGACCAAACTTCGTATCATCCTATGGAAAAAGGATTGCATCATCTTTCGAAGGCCACCGACACCGCGTCAGCCGACTCCTCGTCGAAGTCCGCCACCGAGTCAGCAGACTCCTGCTCCTGCAAGTCCACCAAGTCCGGCAAAGTGTCAGGCCACTCCTCCTCCAAGTTCAGCAAAGTGTCAGGCCACTCCTCCTCCAAGTCCGCCACAGCATGAGACGTCCACTCCTCCTCCAAATCCGGCACAACCTCAGGCCACTCCTCCAAGTCCGGCACAGCTTCAGGCCACTCCTCCTCGTCCAACTCAGCCCCGTCAGCCGTCTCCGCCGCCTCAGCAATCGCAGAAGAGACACCCCGCAGCTATGGTGCGTAGCGGTACGAGTCGAGGTAGTACAGGAAGTACAGGCGGAGGCAAGCGATATAAATATGGTCCAAGCCTCATGCCTCTTCCGCAGAGGGCTTATGACAACTCCGAGGAGGAAAACGCAGCCATATCGAAGGCCGAGGTGGAAGCCCATTTTGCACCGAAACCGCCACCGCCGCCAAGGGAGAAAGTGCCTGAGGAAACGATTGACCACTTCATTCGTATGGCTCAACCACCAGCTCCCAAGCCTATTGACACACACTATGAGCGCCACATCAGGAAGTTAAATCGAGCACGTCTACGTAAGGACCATATAATGCAGGCTGAAGTTCTCAACATCACTATTGGACAACTCCTCGAGATCGAGCCCATGCCTGTGCTTAGAGAGGATGAAATAAAACGGAAATATGTCCGGGGCCAACCTTTGGTCGAGCCAGACAAGGTCAAGAACCTCCCAACGAGAATGTATGAATTGCATCAATGGTACATGAACTTTACCAAGATTTCAGATCGATTGTCACTCTTGGTGAATGTCAAGGAGGAGCATTACTTCCATGAGAAAGCTCTGTCCGTTGAGTATTCTGAACTGTTTCAGTTATACAATCAAGACGCACTCGACAAATCTATCATCAGTTGCTATTGTCTGTAAGTGATTTCTTTCTGTAATTTAAGTCTCAAGCTAGCTGTAGTGATCCTTTTGATCAATCATTACCTGTAATTATCCTCACTATATTCTTTTCTGTGGTATTATGCAGGATGAAGATGTATGAAATGAGAAAAGGTGGACGCTATGGCATTGGGTTCATTGACCCAAACACCGTTAATGAATACACATGGCGGATAAATCCACATCATCAAAAGGACGTACAGGACAACATGCTAGAGTTCTTGAAGCGCCTCAAATACAATGAAGATATACTACTTCCTTACGACTTCCAGTGAGTCACACTGTCTTGTACTACAAATTCTCTGTTTTTGCCTACTAGCTAGCTACATGTTTTTGCTTACATATGCCCGCTTAATTAAGACATGCAAACGTGTGTGCATGCAAATTTCACTGGGTCTTGTGTATCATTAAAGTTGACGCCGGAACAGTTACAATACTGGACTCACTACTCAAAGTTAAAACTGACTATAACATCTTGTTTGGGATAGTCAACAGGTAATTTCAATCATTATTAACTATATATCTCGGCCTATTTAGTTCGTCATTTCATGATATGAACTATTTAATAACCCCTTTATTCATTTTCTTTGTCGGCAGGCAGGGCTTGGGCAAGGTTCATCAGCGTCACGGATGGCGAATGGAAAAAAAGTTTCAATGGTTTCGACCCAAGGTAAGTAATTAAGTAGTACTGGCTAGCTAGCTAGCTGCTATCTCTTTAATTATCATACTTGATTAATTATTATCTGATCAAATTCCATTCTCGTAAAGGTCCTGAAGCAGGCGCAGGGGACTGATATGTGTGCATTCTGCGTTTGCGAGAACATTCGTATGATGGCGTCCGAAAGGAGCAGATCTCAAAGACAGGAATGGGTACGCTTGTCAGAACACTATTCACAATTTTTACACCATTATCGATATCTAGTCACACAACTAATACACATGCATATTGATCTCCTTCTTAACAGTTCAGAGAGGTGTGGGAGAAGCTCCTAGAAACGGAGCGCGTATAAGCACTTCAAGAGGAAATAGCGGGATTTTTGCTCGACCAGGTCATAAATCCGAAGGGAGAATACTATTAACCGCTACCGCCCCCATGAAAACCACTTCCAATTGTCATCGTGCTCCGAAGGCACCAATTAGGCTAATGCCACTGGCTCCGAAGGCAACATGCATATGTAGGAGAAATTGTATATAGCTATACATTTGTGTATATGTGAATTAATTAATATGGTGGTTTGTGAGACACTGATGATATATATGCATGATTGGTTCTACTAGAAATTATATATATATATATATATATATATATATATATATATATATATATATATATATATATATGCATAACGTGTACAATGTGTAGTATCGTAAAATACCAGCAAACGAAAAAGAATTAAAATAGAAACACAAAATTAAATGAAAAAGAAATCATAAAACTAAAAACCCCCCAAACCTTATAGTACCGGTTGGTATTACCAACCGGTACTAAAGGGCTCCAGCCCCCCGGAGCTGGCTCGTGCCACGTGGTTGCCCTTTACCACCGGTTCGTGCTGAACCGGTACTAAAGGGGGGGGGGAGGCTTTAGTGCCCACACTTTAGTGCCGGTTATGGAACCGGCACTAAAGGGCCTTACGAACCGGTGCTATTGCCCGGTTCTGCACTAGTGCCGCCATGCTGAAGAAGGTGGGAGATCGCTAGACGGGAGCTTGTGGGCAGAGGGGAGTGGAATGCGACTGGGCTTTCAGTTGGAGTGTGGATAGGGTCCAATTTTATGTGGGGTCGGATGGGCCGGAGTGGGTTGGATCCGATGTGGCAGGCGCGTCCACGCGTCCCCATAACGTCCTAGGTATGTGTTGGATATGGGAGTGCGGGTTAGTTCGAGCGTTTGGCCGGATATGAGACGCTCGGTTGGGTGGCATTTTTTCGTCTGGACAATATCCAAGGCGGGCATGGGTCTGGTTGGAGATGCTTTTAGCCCCTGAGACTATGTTCGGTTAAACCACTTCTGGAGAGGATTGGGGAGGTTTGGACGGGATTGATGTGGATTTTTAGCTTATTGGGGAATGAATCCTCCCCAATCTACTCCAATCTTCTTCAAAACTCATGCAACCGAACAAGCCCTGAAGGAGTTGGTGATCAGAGCCCGAGGTGAAGAGGCGGAAGTAGACGAGGGGCGTCGTCGCCCTGTTTAGATTAGCAGCATCTCTTGGGAGGGACCCTGTACATACAAATAGTCCAATTATCTACCAACAAATATTACTCCAAATTCCCGGGGAGAGTATTGCGCAGATTATGGTTACTCTTTCTTTACAATTCCCGCGATCCGGTCCCGGCACGACGTCCGTACATACCTCTCGTGCGCCGACTCGGAGCAGCATCGACACCCGAGAGATAAGATAAATCTCCTTCTCTTACCCGCCGGCAGACCCCCTCACGGTCAGGCACCATGATGCACAACACGATCCAGCGGGAGATCCAGGGGGAGAACCGGCGGTGGCTCCTGCTCCGGCTGATGGAGGAAGGCCGCGTCGACCCGCCGGCTCCTGCTCCATCTCCGATCTTCCGTCACCGTGCCAACATCTTCGTCCGGGTAATCTATCCATCTATCCACATAAACTCTTGAACCCATCTCGGCCTGCACCGTCAACCAATTATCTACGCCAGTGTCAAAAGCGCTCTTATATTACAGTGTCAAAAGCGTTCTTATATTACGGAAGGGAGGGACTAACGTGCTTCAATTATCTTTGCAGTGTGCTTTAACCATGCTGAGCCTGGCGATACTGGCCTCCTTGTTCGTGCTCAAGTACAGGTACCACGACCCCGAGCTGCAGCATCCTCTCCTCATGGCGCTCTGTGTCTTTCTAGCTCTCGGCTTCATTCCAGCCGGGTTCCTATGTACTCAAGACTAATTGCTTTACGTCCAAACTTAGATTATTGTTTGTTTGGGAGATTAGGCAGGCTTGTTATATACCCTTATTTCTTCTTCTTCTTCTTCTTCTTCTTCTTCTTCTTTTTCAGGGAGTGAAATGCATGGTTGGTCCATAAATGCATGGCCTTTTATATATTTTTATTTTTAATTCCAATGTCCATCCACAATTTGAAATGCGTCGGCCTGCGTGTATGCATCTGCGGGCCGACAGACAAAACCGACATGAATGTTCCTGACCAATCCAAACGAACAAAAAAAACCGAGCAAATACGTGTCACTTTTAGTTTTGGTGCTTGAAGTTGGCCTAAGCATTAGAATAGGATCCCGTTGTCCATGTTATAGGTTGCATGTTCCCCTCTCCTGTGAACAAAAGAGAGAGGTGAATCTCGGGCATCTTTGTTTCCCCCTGTGCTCGTCGGCGAGCCGTGGGTTCCCTCTCCCTCCGCTGGCGGGAGGGTAGGGGAACCCCAGATCTCTGCTTTGGTATATTTATAGGGTATGGATAGGTAGGGTTTCAGTCGGCGGCATTGTAGAGATGGAGGCGCTGCCGGAGCGAAGTGTGATGCCGCAGACCCTTCCCCTCTATGTTGTCGTCCTCTGGGTCGTCGTCGTGGTCCTAGCGGCTTTTGGTGATCGTGGCTCTCCGTCGATCTTCCGTTCCTGCAGGTCGTCGGCGAGGTGATGTTGTTGAATGCCCTCGCTAAGGATGTGGTCCTCTGGCCATGTCTTCATTGAGTCGTCGCCTCCTCCAGCGAAGGTGCAGGGCTAATAGGGTAGTGTGTAGGAGGTTCGCGCGCCAGTTTTTCCTCTCTCTTGCTCTTCGGCAAGGGATATGATGGCTGGGCTTCGGTGTTTCTACGTCTCACTACTTCTTCGCCCGCGGGCATACCGTAGCCGAGGTTGACGACTTCCGGTCTGCGAAAAGACAGGTCGCTGAGTTCAAGGTCTCGTCGGCTCGGGGAGAGAGCGGTGGCGTCGGTGCAACGTCCTCAACCCGCGTCGGAGTGTGTAGTGTTGCGGGCCTCCAGGGACCCGTTTATAAATTTCATCTTATCTGGGGTGTGTTGTAGCACTAAGGTCTGCTAAGGGCATTTTCAACACCGACCCTCAAACCGCCTGCATCCGTCCGGACCACGATGTCGTCATCCAACGCGGGCCTATATCGATCCGCGGTGTAGCCTGGACATACTTTCTCCCGCAAACCAGAGATAGAGGGGGGGGGGGGGGGGGGGGCTTTGCGGGCATCTGAACACCACCCACGCCCGCTTCTGACCACACCAGCCCACCCAAACCCCCTTCGCACTCGCCCATGCACGTTCCCGCCCGGCGCTAGCTGCTCGCATTCATGCTGTTGTAGAGCGTGTCGTTGTACATTGAAGACGGCTCAGGCGGATGCGACCTCTCACTGCCTCTCCAATTGAAGCAGTGCGCCGATCGAGGGCGCCGGCCACTACACGCTCGGCCGAACACGCCTTCTCGTCATTCAAACGCCTCCATTAAACTTGCATGAAAGCTGAGCAACCTACTCGAGCAACATGTCCATTCACGAGCGAGCCAACATTAAACACAATGCCGCTCCAAACCAGCTCGCGGAGGAGTGATGAGTTGCTCTAGGCCGGCAGGGGGGGGGGGGGGGAGGGGGAGAATGGCGGCACGGGCATCATCGCTGCTGTGGATGATGTCGCGTCGTACCGCGCATCCGGTGCCTGCTAACACGCCGTCAACGCATGCGTAACCGCTTCATGCCTACAGAGAAAGAAGCCAGCTGCGCGGAGATTGACGAGTCGGTGGCCAGCGTCTCTGCGTTCGCCGCCAGCGTTGAGCGAAAGTAGAACACTGGAGGCTGCCACCTCTTGGGTCCCAAGAAGACCACCACCGATGCGTCGCCGGCTTGCACAGCCAGTGACTCGTCCGATCCTTTATCTGAAACCATCGTCGGCCCCCGTCTAGGCTCCACAGAAGCGGATGAGCCCCCCCCCCCTTCTCCTTCCCCTCCGGCTGAAGCACCCTCTTTGCCACTCTCATGAGCGACACAGTCGGACATAAGAAAGATGCAGGGGAAGCATATACCTCCGGGGCTCCTGGCACTCCGGTGAGCGGGCTGCCGGACATGGGGAAGACAAAGGGATCCGTTGTGGCCGGCCGTAGACTAGTGCAGTGTATTCGTGTCGTGAAAGTGGAGCTCCGCGTGACCGTACGTGCAATGTAACCATTTTCGTCTGGTTCATATGAAATCCGACATGTTTATATGAAATTCAGCCGTGTTTGCATGAATTCCATCCGATTTGTTAAAAAAGATGTTTGAAATGTATGCAGGCAGAATTGGATGGCGGCCTACCGCATCCGCGAAATATTTCCCCGTCTGCGGGCGGATGCAGGGGGAGATTTACGGGTTACTTTAGAGATGCTCCCATAGTGGGTGTTCTCCCCCGAAAGGGAAAAAAAAAGATTCCGCCGTCCATCCTTTGGTGCGCCGACTCGGAGCAGGACACCGAAGCGTAAAGACAAATCAGATTGAAACGCCGTCTCCTCTGCCTCTTCTCTCTCTAGCACCGGTAGTTTCTCGGCCGGCAGATCTGCTCCGGTCTGCTCGCGTCACCGCCAACCACCATGATGCATTACTTATACCAGCAGGAGATCCAGCGGGAGAACCGGCGGCGGAGCCTCCTGCTCCGGCTCATGGAGGAAGGCCACGCCGACCCGCCCGCCCGCCCATCTCCGATCTTCCGCCACCGTGCTAACATCATCGTCAGGGTAATTCTATCTATCTACTCCGTATATTATATAATAACGCCCCATTCCCTTCCTCTTAGATACCATCATCTCTCTAACATGGTAGTATGATTTTTGCAGTGTGTTTCAACCATGGTGAGCCTGGCAATACTTGGCCTCCCTGTTGGTGCTCAAGTACAAGTACCACCTGCCCGAGCTGCAGGATCCCCTCGACATGGCTGCCTGTGTGCTTGTAGCGCTCTGCTTCGCTCCAACCGTGTTCCTGTGTACTCAACAAGACTAGTTAGTTAACCAACATCTTGCAAGTTTTTTTTTACAGAACTTTGTAAGAGGGTGGGGAGCTCCCGCATTGCATTACGAAGAAAAGAGTTGGTCTGGTTAATAAAAGGAACCAGACCCAAAAACACACGGTTAATTAAGGGAAACCGGAAAAGATCACGCACGCTTGCAAGTTAGAAAGATGAACAGTTGAGGGGAACACCTCACTAGCCATTTGCGCATTTACATGGCTCGTACGTGCCTACATAAACTGTTTTTCGAACAAGGCCTACATAAACTGTTGTTGTTAGTGGATCGCATTATCTATCAGCTACGGCATATGAAAATGCCTAGATAAACTCTTGTTGTTCCTAAGATTCTGTTAAACACAAGCTTGTTGGCGCCGGATTACTTCATTTATTTATGACGTGGTAAAAAAATTCAAAAATATATGATTAAGCATGCAAAATTATATACTGACAGTTTGCAAAACACAGGAAATCCAATACATAATACTATAACAGCCCAAAACCACATAAACCATCTCCATCTTGCATTTATTACTTTCAAAAAAGTGAAGGCTCAATATCACAAAATGCAATCTATCCACGGCAAATCAAATCACTTCCGCTGACATGAAAGAAGATCATCCGCATTAAGCAGATCATAACCAATTGAGTATCTCGTCTTTTGCCATCTAATAACAATATTACATTCTAAAGTTGTGAGAAAACTGCATTTTGATAATGCCTGAGTTTTCACTCTGTATCCATCATACATGTTTCTTGATGAAAGAACAGAGAGGCAAGCTGGCAAATAAAAGAACCCTTCAACTAAAAGTGTCAACTGAAATACTGCAGGTGGGCAATACAGTTTAAGCCATACATAGTACAAGCACTGAAACATCTGAACTCTGATCATGGACTGAAGATTGTTATTAGCGCGAGGTGCAAAAGCAGAAAGAAAGACATTGAAGATTTGATTTCATCTTAAGGGCATCAGCTGCGCAAGCACAACGGAGATAATTTTTATACCAAGAGTTAGACTCGAAAAGACGTCCACATTCCAAAAATCAAGCCACATTCTATTGTCTTGTATCTAGCAAAATTGTAAGGTGGAAAACATATAGCAGTCCAGCAAGACATACTCGTTTTGGATTGTCAATCCAGATTGCAAATATGGCTGTGCTAATTGGCAGAAAAGAAGATTCCATATATCTGAAGATTTTTAATTAACTGAATGTACTTCCTTGGTGTTCTCATTAATAACGTATCTAAACATGAATCGAATAAGCAAGTCAATAATATGTATGTTAACCAGAAAATAGGCCGAACAATTGCTTTATAGTAAGAATCAAGTTTTGTAAGCACATGTAGTTTCAGTTTTCCTTTCTCCCTGTCAGTGCTGATTTATGAGAAGAGAGGAAAGAAATAATATTGGACAATTTTATTTATTCTTCCAAGCAAATACACATAACCAAATCCGTCAACTGTGAGAACCAGAAGCTTTAGTATATAATAATACAAAAAGTTGTTGACTGTGGAAACAGTAAAATGATGCACCATAGCGATTGTCCTCAAAAAGACTATTTAAAATGCAAATCATATTGTAGCTGCCTATTTTCATATTACCGTGTACATGTGAAATTTTGATGTGAACAGCAACAGTGCTTAAAAATCTGAAGCAGACAAATGCATGATACTCTTATTCAAAATGTGCTTTTACTTAAAATAAACTAAAGAATAGTAGCAGTTTTTTCCCTCCAAGAGCAAGAATGTTTTAAAAGCTCAAGCACACCCATGCCATGACAACATTATTTCACTTTACTAAATCATAGACCAAAAGATGATGTTGTCGGACCGAAACCAATATATAACTGCAAGCCACAAATGAAACCAAGATGATTTTCAGTGAAATAACATCATACACATTGATTAAATAAAGCTATCAGGAACTGTTGGGCTGTGTCTTATCTGTACTTCAGTGTGTGTGTGTGTGCTTATGGCCCATGTGACATATGTAACCCAGCAGCCTATATATGTGTTGACCCCTTGTACAGGGAACCCTAACTCCAATAGAATACAACACCAGGCTATTACTCTATCCCAGCCGCCACCCCTCTGTCCCCTGATTCTACATGGTGTCAGAGCTTGGGTTCCTAATCCCAGCAGTGGTGAGGTGGAATACCAGATCTGAGGGGAGAAGGTAGTAGAGAGGTTGAAAGTGGGGAGCAGTGGTTGCTGGAGGTTGCTAGTGGTGTGATTCAAGCTTGGAAAGATGGGGGACAACCAGGGGTTGGTAAAGGCATTGGAGAAGCTAGCTGAGCTCATCACTGTCAAGGCAGAGGGTGTGCCTTCCCCAGGTACGCTTGTTCCTCAGCCTGAGGTGATACAGAAAATATAATTGATGCCAAATGAAATCAAGATGGAAGGGGTCACAAACTACCTAAGCTGGTCCAGAAGGGCATTGCTAATATTGAGGACAAAGGGGATGGAAGGCTATGCCAGAGGGGAAGTCGATGGACCGGCGAACAGGGCAAGTGAAGAGTGGAAGAAGTGGAGTGCCATTGACTCTCTGGTGGTGGCATGGCTGCTAAACTCCTTGACTCCATCCATTGCAGCAGTCATGGAGACTCTTCCCAATGGAGCAGAGGTATGGAAAACCCTGGAAACATTGTACTCCGGGAAAGGGAACATAATGCTTATGGCACAGATTGAGGATAGAGTAAATGAACTAAAACAAGGGGATAAGTCGGTGGTGGAGTATGTAGCAGAATTGCAGCATTTGTGGGCTGCCTTAGACCACTATGATCCACTGGAGTTACCACATTCAGAATGTATAGTTGCTACTAAGAAGTGGGTAGAGCGTAGGAGAGTGATGAAATTCTTGAAGGGACTTAGCTTAGAATTTGAAGGGAGGCGTGTTGGGTTGTTTCATCAGCCAAAGCTCCCCTCACTTGAGGAGGCAGTTGCAGCAATGGCACAGGAGGAGGTCAGGTTGAAGTTGACCAGGACTGGAGAAGCGAATGCATCTTGCTCAACATTTACTGTGTCTGAATGGAAGGAGACACGAGAGTGCTTCAACTGTGGAGAGAAAGGTCACATAAGCATCAATTGCACAGCACAACGCAAAGAAATACGTGGTAGGGGAAGAGGTTACAACCGAGGTGGATACTGGGGAGTTAGAGGCAGAGGTAACTCTAGGGGTTCGAATTATTCCAGTGGCTTCAAAGCAAACTTGGCTAACTTGGAAACACAAGAAGAAGGTACGTCAACAACCTCTCAAGGGGAGTCGAAGAGTAGTAGCCAGGAGGACAACACCTTTGGGAACTTTGCCCACTTTGTCTACACAGGGGAAGGTAACTTTGCAAATGCATCTATATCCACACATGATTTCCTTCCAGATTGGATGTTAGATTCTGGAGCATCCAAGCATGTTGCGGGTACCTCAACTGAGTTTGAATCATATAGTCAGTACCCAATTACACATTGTGAAACAATACAAACCTGCTGATGGCACCTCACAACCGATTAAAGGAGTTGGATCAGTTCAATGTACACCCACTATTAAATTATTTGATGTATTACATGTTCCAGCTTTTCCTGTGAACTTGCTTTCTCTAAGTGCTTTGATTGATCAGATAGATTGCCGAATAACTCTTGATAAGAAAATATGTTTGATTCAGGTGAGGATGACTAGAAGGAAACTTGGGACAGGAACCAGGCGTAGTGGATTGTGGTATATGGATCGTGATGTGTCTAGGTCTGGTGCTAGTCCTATTTTGGGTCTAGTAGTTGGAGTAAGTGAGACAATGGCGATGATCCATCACTGCCGCATGGGGCATATGGCTTTTGATAAGATGAGTAAGATGTTTCCTGATGTAATGCGTGGAGTAGACAAGATTAAGCTTATGTGTGATGCATGTGAATATGCAAAGCACACAAAAATCATATATTTGAGTAAGGGGCTAAGGAGTATATCCCCGTTTATGCTGATTCACTCTGATGTTTGGACATGTCCTATTGTTTCTGTTAGTGGAATGAAATATTTTGTGACATTTATAGACTGCCACACTCGCATGACTTGGGTGTACCTCACACGACATAAAGATGAAGTATTCCAATGTTTTCAGGAGTTTTATGCCTATGTGCAAAACCAATTTAATGTGCAGGTCCAGGTGATCAGATCTGACAATGGAACTGAATATGTAAACAAGCAATTTGGAGGTTTTCTGTCAGCACAAGGCATAATGCACCAAACATCATGTCCAGATGCCCCTGCTCAGAATGGTGTTGCAGAAAGAAAGAACCGACACATTTTATAAGTGGCTCGATCACTTATGTTCACCATCAATGTGCCAAAATTCTTGTGGAATGAAGCCGTTATGACTGCAACGTTCTTGATCAACCGGATGCCTTCAAAAATGCTTGGTATGAAGTCCCCGTGTGAGATGCTATTTGGGGAGAACAAATTCTCAGTTCCTCCAAAGTTATTTGGGTGCACCTGCTTCATTAGAGATCACAGACCAACAGTGGGAAAACTGGATCCATGAGCTGTAAAATGCATATTTGTTGGATATCCTGCAGGGCAGCGAGGCTATTGTTGGGGAACGTTGCATAAAATAAAAAATTTCCTACGTTCACCAAGATCAATCTATGAGTTCATCTAGCAACGAGAGAGAGGAGTGCATCTACATACCCTTGTAGATCGCGAGCGGAAGCGTTCAAGAGAACGGGGTTGAGGGAGTCGTACTCGTCGTGATCCAAATCACCGGAGATCCTAGCGCCGAACGGATGGCACCTCCGTGTTCAACACACGTACGGTCAGCGTGACATCTCCTTCTTCTTGATCTAGCAAGGGGGAAGGAGAGGTTGATGAAGATCCAGCAGCACGACGGCGTGGTGGTGGATGCAGCAGGGTTCCGGCAGGGCTTCGCCAAGCGCTTGCAGGAGGGAGAGGTGTAGCAATGGGGGAAGGGAGGCGCCAGGTGTCAGGGTGCGGCTGCCCTCCCACCCCCCTCTTTATATAGGGACCCCAGGGGGGGCGCCAGCCCTAGGAGATGGGATCTCCTAGGGGGGGCGACGGCCAAGGGGGGAAACTTGTCCCCCAAGGCAAGTGGAGGTGCCCCCTCCCCTAGGTTTCCCAACCCTAGGCGCAGAGGGGGGGCCAGGGGGCGCACCAGCCCACCAGGGGCTGGTTCCCCTCCCACTTCAGCCCATAGGGCCCTCCGGGATGGGTGGCCCCACCCGGTGGACCCCGGGGACCCTTCCGGTGGTCCCGGTACAATACCGGTGAACCCCGAAACTTTCCCGATGGCCGAAACTCGACTTCCCATATATAATTCTTTACCTCCGGACCATTCCGGAACTCCTCGTGATGTCCGGGATCTCATCCGGGACTCCGAACAACTTTCGGTTTGCTGCATACTAATATATTTACAACCCTAGCGTCACCGAACCTTAAGTGTGTAGACCCTACGGGTTCGGGAGACACGCAGACATGACCGAGACTGCTCCCCGGTCAATAACCAACAGCGGGATCTGGATACCCATGTTGGCTCCCACATACTCCTCGATGATCTCATCGGATGAACCACAATGTCGAGGATTCAAGCAACCCCGTATACAATTCCCTTTGTCAATCGGTACGTTACTTGCCCAAGATTCGATCGTCGGTATCCCAATACCTCGTTCAATCTCGTTACCGGCAAGTCACTTTACTCATACCGTAATGCATGATCCCGTGACCAGACACTTGGTCACTTTGAGCTCATTATGATGATGCATTACCGAGTGGGCCCAGAGATACCTCTCCGTCATACGGAGTGACAAATCCCAGTCTCGATCCGTGTCAACCCAACAGACACTTTCGGAGATACCCGTAGCATACCTTTATAGTCACCCAGTTACATTGTGACGTTTGGTACACCCAAAGCACTCGTATGGTATCCGGGAGTTACACGATCTCATGGTCTAAGGAAAGGATACTTGACATTGGAAAAGCTCTAGCAAACGAACTACACGATCTTGTGCTATGCTGAGGATTGGGTCTTGTCCATCACATCATTCTCCTAATGATGTGATCCCGTTATCAATGACATCCAATGTCCATAGTCAGGAAACCATGACTATTTGTTGATCAACGAGCTAGTCAACTAGAGGCTCACTAGGGATATGTTGTGGTCTATGTATTCACACGTGTATTACGATTTCCGGATAATACAATTATAGCATGAATAAAAGACAATTATCATGAACAAGGAAATATAATAATAATCCTTTTATTATTGCCTCTAGGGCATATTTCCAACAGTCTCCCACTTGCACTAGAGTCAATAATCTAGTTACGTTGTGATGAATCGAACACCCAGAGAGTTCTGGTGTTGATCATGTTTTGCTCGCGGAAGAGGTTTAGTCAACGGATCTGCGACATTCAGATCCGTATGTACTTTGCAAATATCTATGTCTCCATCTTGAACATTTTCACGGATGGAGTTGAAACGACGCTTGATGTGCCTGGTCTTCTTGTGAAACCTGGGCTCCTTGGCAAGGGCAATAGCTCCAGTGTTGTCACAGAAGAGAGTGATCGGCCCCGACGCATTGGGTATGACTCCTAGGTCGGTGATGAACTCCTTCATCCATATTGCTTCATGTGCTGCCTCCGAGGCTGCCATGTACTCCGCTTCACATGTAGATCCCGCCACGACGCTCTGCTTGCAACTGCACCAGCTTACTGCTCCACGATTCAACATATACACGTATCCGGTTTGTGACTTAGAGTCATCCAGATCTGTGTCGAAGCTAGCGTCGACGTAACCCTTTACGACGAGCTCTTCGTCACCTCCATAGACGAGAAACATGTCCTTTGTCCTTTTCAGGTACTTCAGGATATTCTTGACCGCTGTCCAGTGTTCCTTGCCGGGATTACTTTGGTACCTTCCTACCAAACTTACGGCAAGGTTTACATCAGGTCTGGTACACAGCATGGCATACATAATAGATCCTATGGCTGAGGCATAGGGGATGACACTCATCTCTTCTTTATCTTCTGCCGTGGTCGGGCATTGAGCCGAGCTCAATCTCACACCTTGCAATACAGGCAAGAACCCTTTCTTGGACTGATCCATATTGAACTTCTTCAATATCTTATCAAGGTATGTGCTTTGTGAAAGACCTATGAGGCGTCTCGATCTATCCCTATAGATCTTGATGCCTAATATGTAAGCAGCTTCTCCAAGGTCCTTCATTGAAAAACACTTATTCAAGTAGGCCTTAATGTTGTCCAAAAGTTCTATATCATTTCCCATCAAAAGTATGTCATCTACATATAATATGAGAAATGCTACAGAGCTCCCACTCACTTTCTTGTAAACGCAGGCTTCTCCATAAGTCTGCATAAACCCAAACGCTTTGATCATCTCATCAAAGCGAATGTTCCAACTCCGAGATGCTTGCACCAGCCCATAAATGGATCGCTGGAGCTTGCATACCTTGTTAGCATTCTTAGGATCGACAAAACCTTCCGGCTGCATCATATACAGTTCTTCCTTAAGATAGCCGTTAAGGAATGCCGTTTTGACGTCCATCTGCCATATCTCATAATCATAGTATGCGGCAATTGCTAACATGATTCGGACGGACTTCAGCTTCGCTACGGGAGAGAAAGTCTCATCGTAGTCAACCCCTTGAACTTGTCGATAACCCTTAGCGACAAGTCGAGCTTTATAGATGGTAATATTACCATCCGCGTCCGTCTTCTTCTTAAAGATCCATTTGTTTTCTATCGCTCGCCGATCATCGGGCAAGTCTGTCAAAGTCCATACTTTGTTTTCATACATGGATTCTATCTCGGATTGCATGGCTTCAAGCCATTTGTTGGAATCTGGGCCCGCCATCGCTTCTTCATAGTTCGAAGGTTCACCGTTGTCTAACAACATGATTTCCAGGACAGGGTTGCCATACCACTCTGGTGTGGAACGTGTCCTTGTGGACCTACGAAGTTCAGTAGCAACTTGATCCGAAGTACCTTGATCATCATCATTAATTTCCTCTCTAGTCGGTGTAGGCACCACAGGAACATTTTCCTGAGCTGCACTACTTTCCGGTTCAAGAGGTAGTACTTCATCGAGTTCTACTTTCCTCCCACTTACTCCTTTCGAGAGAAACTCTTTTTCCAGAAAGGATCCGTTCTTGGCAACAAAGATCTTGCCTTCGGATCTAAGGTAGAAGGTATACCCAATGGTTTCCTTAGGGTATCCTATGAAGACGCATTTTTCCGACTTGGGTTCGAGCTTTTCAGGTTGAAGTTTCTTGACATAAGCATCGCATCCCCAAACTTTTAGAAACGACAGCTTAGGTTTCTTCCCAAACCATAATTCATACGGTGTCGTCTCAACGGATTTAGACGGAGCCCTATTTAAAGTGAATGTAGCTGTCTCTAGAGCGTATCCCCAAAATGATAGCGGTAAATCGGTAAGAGACATCATAGATCGCACCATATCCAATAGAGTGCGATTACGACGTTCGGACACACCGTTACGCTGAGGTGTTCCAGGCGGCGTGAGTTGTGAAACGATTCCACATTTCCTTAAGTGCGTACCAAATTCATGACTTAAATATTCTCCTCCACGATCTGATCGTAAGAACTTTATTTTTCGGTCACGTTGATTCTCTACTTCATTCTGAAATTCCTTGAACTTTTCAAAGGTCTCAGACTTGTGTTTCATCAAGTAGACATACCCATATCTACTTAAGTCATCAGTGAGAGTGAGAACATAACGATATCCTCCGCGAGCCTCAACGCTCATTGGACCACACACATCAGTATGTATGATTTCCAATAAGTTGGTTGCTCGCTCCATTGTTCCGGAGAACGGAGTCTTAGTCATTTTACCCATGAGGCATGGTTCGCATGTGTCAAATGATTCATAATCGAGAGACTCTAAAAGTCCATCAGCATGGAGCTTCTTCATGCGCTTGACACCAATGTGACCAAGGCGGCAGTGCCACAAGTATGTGGGACTATCGTTATCAACTTTACATCTTTTGGTATTCACACTATGAATATGTGTAACATTACGTTCGAGATTCATTAAGAATAAACCATTGACCATCGGGGCATGACCATAAAACATATCTCTCATATAAATAGAACAACCATTATTCTCGGATTTAAATGAGTAGCCATCTCGTATTAAACGAGATCCAGATACAATGTTCATGCTCAAACTTGGCACTAAATAACAATTATTGAGGTTTAAAACTAATCCCGTGGGTAAATGTAGAGGTAGCGTGCCGACGGCGATCACATCGACCTTGGAACCATTCCCGACGCGCATCGTCACCTCGTCCTTCGCCAGTCTCCGCTTATTCCGCAGCTCCTGCTGTGAGTTACAAATATGAGCAACGGCACCGGTATCAAATACCCAGGAGTTACTACGAGTACTGGTAAGGTACACATCAATTACATGTATATCACATATACCTTTAGTGTTGCCGGCCTTCTTGTCCGCTAAGTATTTGGGGCAGTTCCGCTTCCAGTGACCCTTCCCTTTGCAATAAAAGCACTCAGTCTCAGGCTTGGGTCCATTCTTTGACTTCTTCCCGGCAACTGGCTTACCGGGCGCGGCAACATCTTTGCCGTCCTTCTTGAAGTTCTTCTTACCCTTGCCCTTCTTGAACTTGGTGGTTTTATTGACCATCAACACTTGATGTTCTTTCTTGATTTCTACCTCTGCCGACTTCAGCATTGAAAATACTTCAGGAATAGTTTTCACCATCCCCTGCATATTGTAGTTCATCACAAAGCTCTTGTAGCTCGGTGGGAGCGACTGAAGGATTCTGTCAATGACCGCCTCGTCCGGGAGGTTAATGTCCAGCTGGGACAGGCGGTTGTGCAACCCAGACATTTTGAGTATGTGCTCACTGACAGAACTATTTTCCTCCATCTTACAACTATAGAACTTGTCGGAGACTTCATATCTCTCGACCCGGGCATGAGCTTGGAAAACCATTTTCAGCTCCTCGAACATCTCATATGCTCCGTGTTGCTCAAAACGCTTTTGGAGCCCCGGTTCTAAGCTGTAAAGCATGCCGCACTGAACGAGGGAGTAATCATCAGCACGTGACTGCCAAGCGTTCATAACGTCTTGGTTCTCTGGGATGGGTGCTTCACCTAGCGGTCCTTCTAGGACATATGCTTTCTTGGCAGCTATGAGGATGATCCTCAGGTTCCGGACCCAGTCCGTATAGTTGCTGCCATCATCTTTCAGCTTGGTTTTCTCAAGGAACGCGTTGAAGTTCATGTTGACATGAGCGTTGGCCATTTGATCTACAAGACATAGTTTGCAAAGATTTTAGACTAAGTTCATGATAATTAAGTTCATCTAATCAAATTATTTAATGAACTCCCACTCAGATTTGACATCCCTCTAGTCATCTAAGTGTTACATGATGTGAGTCGACTAGGCCGTGTCCGATCATCACGTGAGACGGACTAGTCATCATCGGTGAACATCTCCATGTTGACCGTATCTTCCATACGACTCATGTTCGACCTTTTGGTCTCTGTGTTCCGAGGCCATGTATGTACATGCTAGGCTCGTCAAGTTAACCTAAGTGTTTTTGCATGTGTAAAATTGTCTTACACCCGTTGTATGTGAACGTAGGAATCTATCACACCCGATCATCACGTGGTGCTTCGAAACGACGAACTTTAGCAACGACGCACAATTAGGGGGAACACTTTCTTGAAATTATTATTAGGGATCATCTTATTTACTACCGTCGTTCTAAGTAAACAAGATGCATAAACATAATAAACATCGCATGCAATTAAATAGTAGTGACATGATATGGCCAGTATCATATAGCTCCTTTGATCTCCATCTTTGGGGCTCCATGATCATCTTCGTCACCGGCATGACACCATGATCTCCATCATCATGATCTCCATCATCATGATCTCCATCATCGTGTCTCCATGAAGTTGCTCGCCAACTATTACTTCTACTACTATGGCTAACGGTTTAGCAATAAAGTAAAGTAATTACATGGCGTTAAATCATTGACACGCAGGTCATACAATAATTAAGACAACTCCTATGGCTCCTGCCGGTTGTCATACTCATCGACATGCAAGTCGTGATTCCTATTACAAGAACATGATCTCATACATCACAATATATCATTCATCAATCATCACAACTTTTGGCCATATCATATCACAAAGCAATTGCTGCAAAAACAAGTTAGACGTCCTCTAATTGTTGTTGCATCTTTTATGTGGCTGCAATAGGGTTCTAGCAAGAATGTTTTCTTACCTACGAATAACCACAACGTGATTTTTCAACTTCTATTTACCCTTCATAAGGACCCTTTTCATCGAATCCACTCCAACTAAAGTGGGAGAGACAGCCACCCGCTAGCCACCTTATGCAACTAGTGCATGTCAGTCGGTGGAACCTGTCTCACATAAGCGTACGTGTAAGGTCGGTCCGGGACGCTTCATCCCACAATACCGCTGAAGAAAAATAAGACTAGTAGTGGCAAGAAAGTTGACAACAACTACGCCCACAACAGATTTGTGTTCTACTCGTGCAATAGAGAACTACGCATAGACCTAGCTCATGATGACACTACTGGGGAACGTTGCATAAAATAAAAAAATTCCTACGTTCACCAAGATCAATCTATGAGTTCATCTAGCAACGAGAGAGAGGATTCCATCTACATACCCTTGTAGATCGCGAGCGGAAGCGTTCAAGAGAACGGGGTTGAGGGAGTCGTACTCGTCGTGATCCAAATCACCGGAGATCCTAGCGCCGAACGGACGACACCTCCGCGTTCAACACACGTACGGTCGCCTTCTAGATCCAGCAAGGGGAAAGGAGAGGTTGATGAAGATCCAGCAGCACGACGGCGTGGTGGTGGATGCAGCAGGGTTTCGGCAGGGCTTCGCCAAGCGCTTGCGGGAGGGAGAGGTATAGCAAGGGGGGAAGGGAGGCGCCAGGTGTCAGGGTGCGGCTGCCCTCCCACCCCCCCTCTTTATATAGGGACCCCAGGGGGGGCGCCGGCCCTAGGAGATGGGATCTCCTAGGGGGGGCGGCGGCCAAGGGGGAAAACTTGCCCCCCAAGGCAAGTGGAGGCGCCCCCTCCCCTAGGGTTCCCAACCCTAGGCGCAGAGGGGGGCCCAGGGGGGGCGCACCAGCCCACCAGGGGCTGGTTCCCCTCCCACTTCAGCCCATGGGGCCCTCCGGGATGGGTGGCCCCACCCGGTGGACCCTCGGGACCCTTCCGGTGATTCCGGTACAATACCGGTGAACCCCGAAACTTTCCCGATGGCCGAAACTCGACTTCCCATATATAATTCTTTACCTCCGGACCATTCCGGAACTCCTCCTGACGTCCGGGATCTCATCCGGGACTCCGAACAACTTTTGGTTTGCTGCATACTAATATCTTTACAACCCTAGCGTCACTGAACCTTAAGTGTGTAGACCCTACGGGTTCGGGAGACACGCAGACATGACCGAGACCGCTCTCCGGTCAATAACCAACAGCGGGATCTGGATACCCATGTTGGCTCCCACATGCTCCTCGATGATCTCATCGAATGAACCACGATGTCGAGGATTCAAGCAACCCCGTATACAATTCCCTTTGTCAATCGGTACGTTACTTGCCCGAGATTCGATCGTCAGTATCCCAATACCTTGTTCAATCTCGGTACCGGCAAGTCAATTTACTCGTACCGTAATGCATGATCCCGTGACCAGACACTTGGTCACTTTGAGCTCATTATGATGATGCATTACCGAGTAGGCCAGAGATACCTCTCCATCATACAGAGTGACAAATCCCAGTCTCAATCCGTGTCAACCCAACAGACACTTTCAGAGATACCTGTAGCATACCATTATAGTCACCCAGTTACGTTGTGACATTTGGTACACCCAAAGCACTCCTACGGTATCCGGGAGTTACACGATCTCATGGTCTAAGGAAAGGATACTTGACATTGGAAAAGCTCTAGCAAAGAAACTACACGATCTTGTGCTATGCTAAGGATTGGGTCTTGTCCATCACATCATTCTCCTAATGATGTGATCCCGTTATCAATGACATCCAATATCCATAGTCAGGAAACCATGACTATCTGTTGATCAACGAGCTAGTCAACTAGAGGCTCACTAGGGATATGTTGTGGTCTATGTATTCACACGTGTATTACGATTTCCGGATAATACAATTATAGCATGAATAAAAGACAATTATCATGAACAAGGAAATATAATAATAGTCCTTTTATTATTGCCTCTAGGGCATATTTCCAACAGCTATAAGTGTTGGAGTCCTGCTGAAAGGCACACATTTGTAAGTATGGATGTCACCTTTCGAGAATCTGAGCCTTTCTATGGTGAGAAGACAGCTCTCAACACTTTATTCGAAGAACTTGACCACTCACAATCCATGCAGGGTGGTCAAGAGGGGGAGTGCAACTCGAGGGGTGAGTGCAGTGCCAATGGCGGCAAGGAGCAGCCAATACCAACCCCAAAAATAGTGGGATCATTCATTCCAGTTGTAGTTGATGGGGCTGAACAACAGAGGTGGCAGAGACCATATGAGGAAAGGAATCCCTTGGTCTATACAAGAAAGAAGAGAGTTGTGGAGGAACAAGTTCATGAGGAGCAATCAAAAGAAACTATGGAACAGGGGGAGCAGTTAGAAGAAAGTCAAGCAACAGGAAGCTCATCTGAAGTGGAGTCATATGAGAATTCAAGTACTGAAGAAGCATCACCTACCTGCCAATTGCTCTCAAGAAGTAAGTAGCGAGGAAAACTTTGAGCAAGGGCAATCTTGAGCATGACATCAATAATTATATCACCTATGAAGCCCTATCACCTTCATTTAGAGCATTAGTCGCGTCACTTCAAGCCATGATTGTTCCTAAAGACTGGAAAGAAGCAAGACAAGATCCAAAGTGGTTCGAAGCCATGAGGGAAGAGTTGGAGGCCCTGAGAAAGAACAAAACATGGGAGCTAGTGAATCTTCCAGATGGGAAGAAGGCAGTCAGTTGTAAGTGGATCTTCACACTGAAGCAGAATCCTGAGGGTAAGGTTGAGCGTTACAAGGCAAGACTAGTAGCCAGAGGGTACATCCAAATGTATGGTATTGATTATGACGAAAAATTCGCCCCCGTTGCAAAGATGAATACAGTGAGGATTCTAATCTCGTGTGCAGCTAACTTTGGATGGCCACTACACCAACTTGATGTAAAAAATGCCTTCTTACATGGAGATCTACAAGAGGAAGTCTACATGGAAATTCCTCCTAGACTTTCTACACCAAGGACTGTTGGGAAGGTTTGTAGATTGAGAAAATCTCTCTATGGTTTGAAGCAATCGCCAAGGGCTTGGTTAGACCGGTTCAGGCAAGCAGTTTGCAGTATGGAGTATAAACAATGCAATGGAGATCACACTGTTTTCTATAAACATTCCAAGCAACAGATTACAATTCTTGCAGTATATGTGGATGACATCATAATAACG
The DNA here is from genome assembly GCF_018294505.1 of Triticum aestivum. NCBI lineage: Eukaryota > Viridiplantae > Streptophyta > Magnoliopsida > Poales > Poaceae > Triticum > Triticum aestivum. The sequence goes on from NC_057801.1 coordinate 742,674,694, forward strand.
GGAGACAATGAAGAGGAGATTGGAAGACTAAAGAAATGCCTAGGCAAAGCATTTGAAGTTAAGGATCTTGGTCAGCTAAAATATTTCCTGGGTATCGAAGTTGCAAGATCAAAGAGGGGAATAGCCCCGTCTCAGCGGAAGTATACCTTAGAGCTCCTAAGTGATATGAGAATGCTTGGATGTAGAGCAGACCCAACTCCCATTGAACAAAATCACAAATTGACAACACAGATGGGTGAACAAGTTAACAAAGCAAAATATCAACAATTGGTTGGCAAACTTCTATAGTTGTGTCACACTAGACCAGATATTACATATGCAGTAAGTGTAGTAAGTACATATATGCATCAACCCAGAAGTGGACACCTTGATGCAGTCTATAGAATCATGAGGTATCTAAAGGGCAGCCCTGGTATGGGACTCTGGTTCAAGAGTAATGGACATTTGAATGTTGACGGTTATAGCGATGCTGATTGGGCTAGTTGTCTTGATGATAGACGATCAACCTCTGGCTATTGTGTGTTTGTTGGTGGAAATTTGGTATCATGGAGAAGCAAAAAACAACCGGTGGTCTCAAAATTAACTGCAGAAGCCGAGTATAGGGCAATGTCTCAAGGGCTGAGTGAGATGTTATGGGTAAGAGGCCTTCTGCTTGAGCTGAAAGTGCTCAGACAAGATCCTCTGAATGTGTGGTGTGACAACAAATCTGCAATCAATGTTGCTAATAATCCAGTGCAACATGACAGAACAAAACATGTGGAGAAAGACAGATTCTTTATCAAAGAGAAACTGGATGCATGAATCATCAAGATAACTCATGTGAGCTCTGGACAACAAGTCGTCGATTGTCTGACAAAAGGTTTGGGAACCAGGGAGAGCAATCTTGCTTGTGACGAGATGGGCATGATAGATATCTATCATCCCTCTTGAGGGGGATCTGTACTTCAGTGTGTGTGTGTGTGTGTGTGTGTGTGCTTATGGCCCATGTGGCGCATGTAACCCAGCAGCCTATATATGTGCTGACCCCTTGTACAGGAAACCCTAACTCCAATAGAATACAACACCAGGCTATCTCTCTATCCCAGCCGCCACCCCTCTTTTCCCTGATTCTACAGGAACCAAGAACACAACCATGTAACCAGAAGTAACATTCAGAAAATGTCACGACACCATTATCTCCAGTTAGTTTACGTACAGAATCATAAAACAAAGAGGTTTTTCTTGGTCAGAAATACATCTAAATCTGCAAGTCATACACGAATCACAAAATAAGACTGATAGGAGTAACAACGTATGTTCCGTGCTCATGTTACTTTAGGACATTCCAGAAGCTCTATGACACATATACAGTCAGTCAAATTGCAATACATGAACCATTAAAATCAGTAACTAATCAACTATTCCCAATTCAATAATCACACAAAATGCTAGTGCTTCACCAAGTATTCACAATGCTTGCTTGGTGATGCCGCTGGCAAAGTGAATCGATTGGGTTGCATTAGAGGTGCAAAGGAAGCAGGCAACAGGTCAAATATGCATTTTAGCTTTCCAAAGCACTTTTACCTGTAAAAATCATAAACTCTACTCTTTTTCTTCACTACTACACATACTCAAGATGTGCTAGTGGGTTATAAGTCCACCTTCTTATCCCCTATGCACTATTGCACAAAAAGAGCCTTAATTGACATTGTGAAGGCTCATGTTCACAACAAAAGGGTAAAGAAGTTTAAGGACTGATTTCTTTTGTTTTTACATGTATGCACTCAGGAGACTCTCCAAACATTACATGTTTGGGTCCCTGTGTCAAGCAAAGTTACCTATATACTATCCCCCAATCCATCTGCGATCCTTTAACATTCATATGAACAAAAGGTTGTCAAAAAATACAAATGAGATGTTGATGGAATATATAGAAGAAATGTGAGAAGTTTTAAAAGTTTACCCTGGCCCAAGCAACAATGTGTAAAATGCAAGCCAAGACCATCATGATGTAGGAAACAACTGAGGTCCCTGGTGCTATCAGGAGGCAGCTATACCAAATCACCAGGGCAGTAATGCCAGCCATGCCGATGCGGCTTGTGATATCATCACAGTTTTGCATGAATGCAGAATGCCGGCAGTGCCTGCATAGAACACATAGACCGACTGCAATCCACACCAAAGAGAAGATAACATGGAAAGCTTTCCTGCCATTGCCCAACACATGCTTCATCACCACTCCCGTAGGGTCTAGGTAAGGCAGTAAGGTCAATGACCCGAATAGAGGATAGCCAAGAAACTCCCCCAGGTTCTCCTGCACACCAATGTCAAGGGAAAAACTTGGGATATTCAGATACGGAATTTTTGCTGAATTAAACTGAACAAAGATTCGTTTTTCAAGTTCTTGCGGGAAGAACAGATGAAACTCAGGATAACTGAGGACAATCAAAGATCCTGGCAACATTTTCAATTAAATATTCATGCATTTATAAAAATGTCTATAACTTTTAGTAAAGTTTGTATCATTCACCAAAAATGTTCACACGTTTAAAATTATTCACGACATTTTTTAAAAAGATTTATGAAATAAATGTTTTCTAAAACTTTAAGAGAGTGTTCATGACATATAAAAAATGTTCATGACATTAAAAAAATTGTTGTAATACAATAAAATTACAAAATGATCAGTGATGTATGAAAAATGTTCAACATATATTTAGAAAAAATGTTCAATGTGTATACGAAAAAATATCAGCGTGTATTTACAAACGTTCATGAAATGTAAAAATTATTTGCATACTTTCAACAATAATATGACATAAAAATACCCATACATTAAAACTGGTGTTAAAAGGTCATGAATTTAAACTAAAGAAACAAAAGGCAAAAAGGAAAATAAAATAAAAATAGAAGTTGATAAACATAGAATAAAAACCAACAGAGAAAAACAGATAAGCTGGTAGAAAAACATAGAGAAGGAAAAAAACACCTAGAATCTTCCTCAAACCTCCCAAATTGTAGTAGGAGCATTCGAAAACTGGAGGTAATTGGGTCGGTCCACATCTCCCCACATTGTAGGGGCACTAGCGCGTTAAAATTATGACCGTTTTCACCGTTGTGTTCCTCTCGTCAAGATATTCGAACATGGACCTATGTTAATAGGTTTTGACGAACTTTTATTAAGCGCAATTGGTGCTCGCAACCAGAACTAAACTACGCTTCCAACCAGAACTAAATTCTCCATGATGCCATGCCCCAAGGTGTGCTAGTAGGCCAAGAGTTGATCCATCGGGCCATTAGGTGAACCAGATACATCACCTGGCAACTGGCATATGATAACCCACAAGTATAGGGGATCACAATAGTTTTCGAGGGTAGAGTATTCAACCCAAATTTATTGATTTGACACAAGGGGAGCCAAAAAATATTTACAAGTATTATCAGCTGAGTTGTCAATTCAACCACACCTGGAGATTAATTATCTGTAGCAAAGTTATCAATAGCAAATTAGTATGATAGTTTTGATATAGTAGCAACAACAATACTGACAGTAGCAGTAGTAACTTAGCAGAAACAATACAAGAGAAATTCGTAGGCATTGGATCGGTAAATTGGTTGGATGATATTCATCATATAACAGTCATAACCTAGGGCGATACGGCACTAGCACCAGTTCATAAATATAATGTAGGCATGTATTACGTAAATAGTCATACGTGCTTATGGAAAGAACTTGCATGACATATTTTGTCCTACCCTCCCGTGGCAGCGGGGTCCTATTGAAAACTAAGGGATATTAAGGCCTCCTTTTAATAGAGAACCAGAACAAAGCATTAACACACGATGAATACATGAACTCTTCAAACTACGGTCATCACCGGGAAGTGTCCCGACTTATGTCACTCCGGGTTTGCCGAATCATAACACGTAGTAGGTGGCTATAACTTGCAAGATCGGATCTATAACATAGATATAATGGTGATAACATAAACGGTTCAGATCTGAAATCATGGCACCCGGGCCCAAAGTGACAAGCATTAAGCATGGCAAAGTCATAGCAACATCAATCTCAGAACATAATGGATACTAGGGATCAAGCCCTAACAAAACTAGCTCGATTACATGATGGATCTCATCCAACTCCGCACCGACCAGCGAGCCTACGAAGGAATTACTCACTCCCAGTGGAGAGCATCATGGAATTAGCAATGGAGAAGGGTTGGTGATGACGAAGATCGAAGATCCCCCTCTCCGGAGCCCCAAACGGACTCCAGATCTGGCCTCCCGATGAAGAACAGGAGATGGCGGCGGCTCCGTTTCGTGAAATGCAATAATTCTTTCTTCCTGATTTTTTTTCTCCAAATATGTGATTTTATAGTATCAGGGTTGGAGTCTGCGGGGCCACCAGGTGAGGACAGCCCATATGCCCCCTTCCGCTGGTTCTTGGCTCCAGAAATTCTCTTTTATTGTATAAAAATTCCTCGCCAAGTTTCGTTCCAATCCGAGAACTTTTATTTCTGCACAAAAAACGAAACCATGGTAGTTCTGCTGAAAACAGCGTCAGTCCGGATTAGTTTCATTCAAATCATGCAAATTAGAGTCCAAAACAAGAGGAAAAACGTTAGGAAAAGTAGATACGACAGAGACCTATCAACTCCCCCAAGCTTAAACCTTTGCTTGTCCTCAAGCAATTCAGTTGATAAACTAAAAAGTGAAAAAGGAAAACTTTTACGAACTCTTTTACTCTTGTTTACATAAATAAGCTTAAGTAGCACCCAGGTTTTCAGCAAAGATTATAACTAACTATGTTGACAGTAACTCTTAAAAATTATATTAACTCATATCAATGGCATAATCAACTAGCGAGCAGTAATAAGATATCTCAAACTACAGCACTTTGTCAAAACAACCATAATATAATATGACAATAGTGATATCTCGCTAGTCCATTCTGAGACCGCAAAACATAAATGCAGAGCACCTCCAAAGTTCAAGCAGCGACTAACATTGTAATTCATGGTAGAAAAAGATACAGTCATGATGCACCCAACATTAGCTACACACAATGCATGAGGATGACAATAGTGCTCTCAGGTTCTGGCGCTTATTTTGAGAAGGTGATGACACAACATAAAAGTAAATAGATAGTCCCTTCACAGAGGGAAACAGTGATTTGCAGAGGTGTTAGAGCTCAAGTTTTTAAAACAGAGGTAAATGAAATTTTGAGAAATGCACCCTTCTTGTTTACTTTGCGACCATTAGTTATCGGCATCTTCCAAGCTAAACACATTAGTGGCAGTTCCCAAGCGATAAAAGTAAAGGTTTACTCCCCCTCCACCAACAATCACACTCCATGGCTTGTCCGAAACAACGGGTGCCGTCCATACCAACAACAGTCCTGGAGGATTTTTGTTTAATTATTTGCAATTTGAGTTCGGGACTGGGAATCCCTATTACCGCCCCTCTCGTGCAAGGACGAGTGAATAAACACTCATCATGAGAATAACCAGCTTAGCATGGAAGATACTGACTACCTCCTGTCGCTCTATGAACAATCCAGGCACAGAAAAAATGATATTTATTTGAAGTTTTTAGAGGTGGCACACGCAAATTTACTTAGGAAGGCAGGGTAATACTGCATATAGGTAGGTATGGTGGACTCATTTGGAATAACTTGAGTTTCAGGGTTTTGATGCTCAAGTAGAAATCCGGCTTAGTACAGGCAAAGACTAGTAATTAAACTGAGAAGCGGCCAGCTAGAGAGCGAAAACGGTCATGAACATGCATAATGCATAAGTAACATTGGATACTAGCATGAGTAGGATATGAACACCATGAACATAAATATCATAGAGACTATATTGGTTTTGATTCAACTACATGCATGAACATGTGCCAAGTCAAGCCACTCGAACATTCAGAGGAGGATACCATTTCATCATACTACATCACAATCATTTTAAAGCAATGTTGACATCCAGGATAAATCATTATCCACTCCCAGCTACTTAAGCATGGCATGAGAAACTATAATCTCTAATTGTCATTGCAAACATGTTTGGTCATAATAAGCTAAATCATGGATACTAGGTTAAACATATTTACAAAAACAGAACAAGTTGAGCTCATACATGTTTCTATCTGCCATAGCCAGTTCATCAAATATCGTCATTATTTCCTTTCACTTGCACGACCGGACGATACGAAAATAATAATAGTGCAAGAGTGCCTTGGAGTAAGCTGGAATCTGCAAACATTTTATTGAAAAAGAAGCAAACAAGGTAATATGGGCTCTCTGTTAGATCAACAATAATGCATATGAGAGCCACTCAACATTTTCATTGTGGTCTTCTCCTCGGTACAACTCAATAAAAAGAAAAGAAATTCAGAGAAACACAGTGAAATATTTTTGGAGTTTTTGGTTTTTACCTAGAAGGAAACAAATTAAAGAAAGAAAGACAAAAATGAGAAAAGCTATTTACACGGGAGAGATCCCAACAAGCAAAAGAAGAACAAGGAAATCTTTTGGGGTTTTCTTTCAAAATACTACAACTAACTACACTAGAAAGAAAAAATCAAAAAGAAGCAGGAAATATTTTTTTTGTATTTTCTCAAAGTTTTTCAAACACACAAGAAGAAGGTGAGAAAATAAATCTAGCATGGATAATATAATGAAAAAGTGTGGACACCGACAACTGGAATGAAATGTGTGAACATGAAAGTAATGTCGGTGGAAATATGTACTCCCCCAAGCTTAGGCTTTTGGCCTAACTTGGTAATCACCAATCGAAGAAACCATGGGGTCTTATGTTGAAGTGCTAGGGAGCGGGCACCTAAGGGTCCCACTCCTGAGACTCCCTCTCTGCCGCAGCCAGGTTATTTCATAGGTGACAATGTCTTCAGGCAAGATCATGTATCCGCCCCTGGCAATAGGATCAAACAAAGTAGGTGCAGACAATGGAATAATATCATGAGTAACCACACTGGAAACTTATAAGGAACAGTAATGTCAGTGCTCTCGCTAGCAATGAACTGGTGGTGTGCCATAGCCTGACGATCTAAATAAACCTTGGGTGAAGGATAATCATGTTGGCGTATCTGAATGTTAAAGTGACTCACTAAACGAGTAGCATAAATACCACAATGTATTTTACCCTTGGATCTGTTAATGTGGAGGCGACGTGCCACAATAGCCCCCAAGCTATAAGTATTGTCGCCATAAAGTGCACGGCGTACAACAGCGAAGTCTAGGGCACTAAGTGCACCTACCTTCTCTCTAGCAAGCAAACACTTTGCAATGAATAGAGCAAAATATTGCACGACAGGAAAATGTAGGCTAGTGGCGGTGACACCTGACACCCCTCTCTCATCCCCCATTGTTAGGGTATGGTAAAAACCATCAAACTCCACGGGCCTAGGCTCTACTAAATCCCCGTCAGAAGGGATCATCATATGTCACAAAATTTAGTAAGTGGTATCTGACGGGTTTTAGCATATAAATTAAACTACACCTCAGGAGGATTATTCCTACTCAAGAAATGAAAACTTTGCACAAAGGAATTTGTGAGGAGATGATACTGTTCGCATCAGCTGCGATGAAGTTGGTGAGGCCGGCATTCGCAGCATATTGTGCAAACTCTTGATGGATTCCGGCTCCCTCCATGAATGGGTTATGCGACCATTCGCACGGCCGTACCTGTCAGGACCCCGACTCGATGTCACATCGATCTAGCCGATAACACCTCATATCACTTTGCGGCCTCACGCACGGTATCCCCACGGGTGTCGCCTTACCTTTGCCCGGGACCGTTTGCGCCTTTTGGCTCACGTATATGATAGTGGCGCTAGCATCCATATGATAAAGAGCCCGGGCTGACATGACTAGTCGTAAACCCAAAGTGGCACAGACTTACAGGGACAGGCATCCATGACCCAGCTTCGAACGTGTCGGTCATCAGCAAGTGGGTCCGGGCTGTAGCACTGGGCTAGCAGGACTCCGGTAAACCGGGCTGTAGCGGGCTAACAGGACTCCGGTACTCAAAGCGTGACATTTCCCAGAAGGGACAGACACAGGAACGAAGAAGGACACATGCCGGCCAGCCTAAGTGTTCCAGAGCAGTAGCAAGCTACCATGGCTCAGCGGTAACACTAGGAGACATTTCCCGGTAAGAGAGGCTACTAGAGATAAACAACTAGATAGTCAGATCCCACACATACCAAGCATTTCAATCATACACACAATATGCTCGATATGTGCAAATACAACGAAGCATCACAACATGACTCTATGACACAAGTACTTTATTTAAGGCTCAGTGAGCCATACATAACATACACAAAGGTACGGGTCTCACGACCCCACATACAAGTCATACAGTCATACAAACCAGCAGCGGAAGTAACTTGTCTGAGTACAGACAACTAGTAAAATAAAAGAGGCTTGGAAAGCCTAGCTATACTACGTGGTCCTTCACAAGCTCAGGGTCACCACCTGGGTCTTTAGCCTACTCATTGATGTCAACGTCTACATAGAACCCATCAGAAGGGGTTGCAGCGTCTTCTGTAAAAATGTAGATTATAGCAACATGAGTACAAAGGTACTCAGCAAGACTTACATCAGATCCTACATACATGCTTAGTATCAAGAAGGGTTGGTGGGGTTATTGCAGCAAGCCAGCTTTGACTCTTGGCTAAACTATCCTACGATACTCCAACTTGAAATGGTTTTGCGCACACGAGTCCACTACTCACCACTTCAATACACTACCGAGGATCCACCTCCGTCTTCCTACGGAAGAGCCATCCTCGGCACTCACACTTATCTTGAGGCTTTTAACAGTTTCCATTTACTTGTCTATGAACTGTATAGGCAACCAAGTAGTCCTTTACCGCGGACGCGGCTATTCGAATAGATTATGATAACCCTGCAGGGGTGTACTTCTTCATACATGTTTCCACCACTTAGCGTCTGCACACGACATGTGCTCGGCAGACTTCAAGCGAAAGCCGACGTGGGTGTAGACCACGACCTACCTAAACACTTAAGCCTCTAGTCCAGGTTTATCGCCTATTCAGGTTCCATCCGCAGGGAGTCCGGCCGAGGTTTCCCATACGGCCCCGAACGATGTGAACAGGGTTCCCGAGATACCTAACGGGTATTCGGTACACCCGGCCACGTACCTACCGCATCACAGCCCACCCCTACGGTCAGCGCTGTCCACGGCCTCCAGTAGGCTACAAACACCAGAAACTACTTGCAACTCCTGGACAGAGAGCTAGGGTGAATAAGAAGTCGAGCGGGGTCATATTTCAGGGCCCAATGCATGGTAGTAGCTGTATCTTAAATCACGCATACAGATCTCAGTGCTTAAGGTCGGCTTCAATGAAACAACCCACCATGTACTCCTACATGGCCTCTCATCGATACCTTTACCAAATCGTGTTCACCACACCACTCTCATTACCGACATAATCATTTCACTCTAGCCCATCACCCAGATGAACCAGACCTGACACGACTCTAAGCATAGCAGGCATAGCAAGGTAGGAACAACACATACATATGGCTCAATCAACTCCTACACATGCTAGTGAGTTTCATCTAGTTACTGTGGCAATGACAGGTCATGCAGAGGAAATGGGTTCAACTACCGTAGCACACAGCAGTTTGAATCGCGTTGTCTTAATGCAGTAAAAGAGAGCAGGAGCGAGAACATGGGATTGTATCGATATGATCAAATGGTTGGTTGCTTGCCTGATGGTTCGATGCACTGATACGGTTCTTCGCTAGGGTAATCAGGGTACTCTTCGGGGACAGAACCTGCCGCAGAGAGCACCGATACACAAACATTACCAAACAGTATGCAACAATATGATGCATGCATGAGACATGGCAAAATGAGTGTATTGGGCTAATGCAACTAAAACCAGAAGGGTTTGAACAAATTTGAATCAAGGATTCAAATTTCAAATTCAAATATGGCCTTTTAAAGTGCTTTTCCTTGCTCTGCTTAAAACATCAATTTAACTTGTTTGATCATGCATGAAAATAGTACAGATGGATAGATTGGATTTTTCTGATCATTTTTCATATATAATTTGTCCAATTTGGAGTTACAGAATAAAAGTTATAAATTTTTGAAGTTTAAATAATATTCTGGAATTTCCTGATTTAATTTAAATCCAGAAAATCAATTACTGCGTCAGCCTGACGTCAGTGTGACGTCAGCAGGTCAACGGAACTGGTCCAGGTCAAACCTGACAGTGGGTCCCGCATGTCAGGTTGATTATTTTAATTAAAACTTAATTAAAACTAATCCTGTTTAATTAACAGGGCTGGGCCCCACCTGTCATTGACTCAGGGGAGTCAACCAGGGCCCACCCGTGGTCAAACCCGGGTCGGCTGCACCGGCGTTTAGCCGCCGGCGAGCCCGACGCGGCGGCGGAAGTGGTTTTGGCCATTTCGGCCACCAAATGGGCCGCGGAGACCACCGGAGGGAAGCTGAGGACAAACCGCAGCTCTTGGCGGAGTCCGTTGAGGTCGGGATGGCCGGAGTTGGCGCCGGCGACGACTTTGGCGGCCACCGGGGTTCGGTCGGAGGTGAACTTGGCGCTAGAGGGTTCGGTGAGGCTCGTGGAGTAGCTAGCTAGGTGCTGCGGAACTTGGTGAGTAAGATGGACACCATCTTGTGGCCGGAGGATGACCGGGAGCACGTCGGCGACGAGCTCCACGGCGGTGGGTGCGGTTGAGCTCCGGGAGGTTGCTACACGGCTCGGGAGCAAGAACGGAAGGGAGGGGAAGATGGCTAAGCTCACAGTGAGTGCGACGGAGTTCTTGGTGCGGCCGGAGATGGACCGGAGCGACGACGGCGTTGAAGGGGATCTCCGGCGACGGTGAGCTCGGGCGAGGTCGGTGCGGTGGTCTCGGGCGTTGCGAGCGCTCGGGGCTCGGCTGCTCGATGAAGTGGACAGCGGCGGAGCTCCTGGACACGGTGAGACGGCGTGGGGTGGTCGGAGGGCGTGGCTACGGCGAGGGGGTGGCGGCGATGGCGTCGGCCATGGCTGGGGCGTGCGAGGGGGAGGAGCTGGAGAGGAGAGGGGGTGTCTGGGGGGTTCGGGGGAGAGAGGGAGGCCGATCCTCGACGTCACCTGGCGAGGGGAGCGGCGAGGCGGCGAGCAGGTGCGTGGCGCACGCCGCGGTCGCCGTCGGGCACCTGCCTGCCTGCCTGGCCGGCAAGCAGCTCGCTGGAGCGGTGCTGGGCTGGGCCGGCAGGTGGGCCGGGGCAGGCGCCAGGTAAGTTTTTTTCATTTTCTTCTGTTTTCTGTTTTTCTAATACTTCTGCAACTTTGTTGAATTAAATAAAATACCTAGGCAACTTCAAAAATCACCAAATCACTCCTGGTCCATAGCTGGATTATTTCCAACATGAAACATTTTAGTTTGGAGGTATTTGAGCATTTAAATATTTTATATAATTTTAAATGCCCAAATTCAAATATTTATGAATTAATTCAAAAACCCTAAGATGGCCTAGGAAAATGTGCACCACTTTTGGCAGAGGTTCTGAACCAAGACAAAAATGATGGACATTTTAGAAGGGCATTTCAGGTTCATTGAAAATTATTTTAGTAAACCCTAGTTGGTTTCAGAGGGGACTGGGGGTTCTGTCATCCCCATTTCAAGTTTCTGATGAAAGAATAAACATGATGCAACACTCTAATGCATGACTAGCTAGGGTGTGACAGTACCTCTGCCATTCTCCGGGTGTGGAGATCACTATCAGATGAATCCCCAATAACTCCCTTGGAGTTCTTCTTGGAAGCAAACTTCCTAAAGATACTCATATTTTTCCTATGAACAAAATTTTGAAATTTTTAGTCCACAATTTTTTTCTCAACAAAACTTTACAATAATGATAGCAACTACTCATAGGGATGCATAGAGGTCATATCAAGCATTCAAACTACTTAGAACTCTAAGAATTTAACATGCAAGCTCATCTACAGCAACACCAAGAGCAACTAATTATTCAAAATATAAACCACAAAAGCAAAAACTAGTTGGACCAATGTAGGACGCACATACCAAGCAACAATCCCCCGAAATAGTTTCGGAAACGGAGCTTCAAGCAAAGAGATCGAAATCCGTGGGTTTGAGGGCAAGAATACGAGAGAGAGAGCAATGGTGAATTTTTTTCTGGAGGTAGGTGGTGATATGGGATGAAGAGATAAGTGCGGGGGACCACAACTCACCAGGGCGCGCCTGGGGTGCTGGCGTGCCCAGGTGGGTTGTGCCCACCTGGAGCACCTCCCTTTGATGTTATTTGCACTAAAAAATTCTTAAATATTCAAAAAAATCATATTAAATTTCAGAGGATTCTGAGAATTTTATTTTGGGTCATTTTTTATTGCATGGAAAACTCAGAAAATCGACAAAACATGGCATTTTATTTTATTTAACTAATAAAAACAGAAAACAAAAGGTAGGGACAGAAGGTAGTGCTCACTAAATTCATCTACACCCTACGTCTCAAAAATGATTCATTAATAAGGTTGATCAAGTATTATTAACAATCACTTCCAATTAGCATGAAACCAAAGAACTTTCGTAAAACACTAAGTTACCTCAATGGGGATATGAATATCCCCAACAATAATCATTTCATATTTTTTTGGCAGTAGGTAGAGGTAGTTGAAAACTTCCAAGAGTGATTGTCGGAGATTTTTCAATAACATTAATTAATACCATTCACTTGGAATTGTTTCTTCGGAAAGTGCACCGCATGCTCATTACCATTGATATGAAAAGTGACCTTGCTTTTATTGCAATAATTAATAGACCCTGCAGTATTCAAGAAGGGTCTACCAAGTATAATCGACATGTTGTCGTCCTCGGGCATCTCAAGTATAACAAAGTCAGTTAAGATAGTAACATTAGCAACAACAACAGGCACATCCTTACAAATACCGATAGGTAAGGCAGTTGATTTGTCAACCATTTGCAAAGATATTTCAGTACACTACAAAAAAAATACACTTCCGTGATGATACGTGTTTGTCACAGTAGGTCGCGTTTTTTGTCATGCATGTACATATGACAGAATCAAGATAGTCATACCTGTGCTGTCATAGAAGTGTTCCATGACACTACCAAAATTATCATCACGGAAGTGTCCACTTCCATGACGATAAATCGCGCGTCACAGAAGTGCTTTCATCAAGGGTGACCGACACGTGGCATCCATCGTAATGGAACGACATTAAGCTATCGGGTCAGGTTTTGGATCCGATAACCCGTTAACAGCCCCGTCCAATGGGGATTTCCCACGTGTAAAATCATCGTTGGCTGGAGGAGACACGTGTCAGGTCCGCGCTGGCACAGGTGTCACTCATCCAATGGGTGAGACGCGCCTATGATATGTTGACACGTGGACCGACCCATCAAGTTTAAATGGGTCGGCCCAACTAAAGGCCCACAAGATTTTGCGGACCATAATGGGCCGGCCCAGCTAAAGGCCCACGAGATTTTGCGGACCATAATGGGCTGGCCTAGCTAAAGGCCCACAAGATTTTGCAGGCCATGATGGGCCGACCCAGGTAAAGGCCCACAAGATTTTTGTGTGCCATAATGGGCCGGCCCAGGTAAAGGCCCACAAGATTCTCGTGGATCATAATGGGCCGGCCCAGCTAAAGGCCCACGAGATTTCCCCGACATTAATGGGCCGGCCAAGCTGTAGGCCCACAAGATTTTGAGGACCCTAGTAGGCCGACCCATTAACTGGCTGCCATGTTTTGGGCCAAATGTCGGCCCATATTTGATCCGGTCCATTAATGGCCTGCCACGTTCCGGGCCTAATAGTGGCCCATATGAGATCCAACCTGTTTAAATTCTACCATGTTCTGGGCCAAATTATAGCCCAGATCAGGTCTGGCCCTTTAAGAGGCTTTGGGCTTAATTGTGGCCCATATCAGATTCGGCCCGTCAATTGGACACTATGCTTTTGGGCCCACTTGCTAAAGGCCCACTTAGTAATTCGGCCTCATATTAGTTTTGGCCTGTTAAGGGGCCGTTTAACATTTCGGCCCTATATTAATTTCGTAATGTTAAAAGCCAGTCATATAGTTGGGCCTAACTACGGCCCGGTTTGCATCCGGCCTGCTCGCAGCCGAAATCTGATTGGACCAAACAAGGACCGAGACAATTTTGGCCTGTTAAAAGCCCGTGATTTGATTCGCACAATCTTGGGCCGGGGTTCATTTCGGGCTGCTGCCGGCCCATTAGCTGTTCGGCACATTTCAGGCCCAACCTACATCGTGATTGCATGACGGCCTGATTATGTACCATAATTTTATGGTTTGGCCGGTTTACTGCGAAGACAGGCTATATATACAGTAAAATAACTGCAGCATCGTGAATAAGAAAAAAACCTAGACTATACAATAAAGAAATTACAACATATTACATCCACTGGGCATCAAAGTTCGCCACTATGATAATAAAGCACAAGCAGACAACAGATTACATACACTGGGCATCAAAGATCGCCACCAGTGCAAATAAACACGCTGACAAAATAATATACAAAACTGACAACACTTAAATAGAGTTCAAGAAAGGTTAGCCCTGCTGGGGAGCTGCAGCGCAAGCAACTGAGCAAGATGATGAGACTGCGCTTGTTCAACACTTATATCTTCCTCACTCTGAAAGATAAACAAGCAGATAGATGACAGGTTTTGCACATAAAAGTATCAGTGCTGACAATTCATCACATTTCTTAATGACGAATAAAGTGACACAGTTTAAAATTGCATTAACACAATATGGTATTGTTCAGGTCAATACATGGCAGGAAATGACATTGTGAAGGAGTTGGCAGCTTCACGACACCACTGGATTATAGATCAAGAACTCATAAGTATCAATGGTTAGTGTGCTGTCAATTTATCCCATTTCAGATTGGCAAATAAAGAGACGGTTTAAATAATAGTAGAATGATATGACATTGTTCATAGTTAAGACATTGCAGAATATGACATTGTGCTGTAGTGGGTAGGTTCACCACACCACAGGATTACAGATGAAGAACAGAAGCATAAATGCAGTCCAAAAGAAGATCACTTGCTCTGTATAGTTTAATTTACATGGTATGAAGAAGGAACTTGGTTGTACATCTGAAAACTTCAATTGAGAGAGGACAAACTTTTGTTTATGAACTACATAATAAACTTTAAACATGCAATTTGATGCAAACACCAAAAATAAACAGCTGTTGCAGTCATGCCTAATCAAATATATACAACAAAGTTTGAAGGCTTGAGATGGACAAACTTACATTATTGGTGAAGACAGGCTCTATAAAGGCCTTGTCCATGCTAATGGGGGGGGGGGGCGCAATTGAAGAAGTTTACCACAGAATCTTCTTCATAAGCAACACCTTTATTCTACATTTTGTTAAGAGTAAATATAGATGTGATAATATACGAAAAGTGGAGAATATCTAAGATAGTGATGCTACATAACCAAGTAGCTATAAATGTAAGTGCAGCGATACACACAAAAGGTACAGCCAAGAGAAATGCACAGCTAAACTTCTTCAGTACCAACCTTATGGTAAGAGTAAATATAGATCTGATGTGTAGAAAATGGAGGGCAAAGGAAAATAAGCTGCAGAGTGATGGTACATGAACAACTACCTGTCATTATAAGTACACTGATAAAGGACAGCATGTACTTACAAGAACAATGCAGAGCTAAAAAAACATTGGCATTGGATATATTCTACACTAATGCAACCATTCATACAGATCAGATAATTTGGAGCGAATAATTGATAAGCAAGCTATCATGCATACTGCTGTCACATAATGAACCAGGTATGTATGCAAGTACAGTGATACAAGACAATAGGTACTAACAAGAGCAAAGCAGCGGGCAACATATTTGCAATATCCTGTCGTTCTTTTCAAACCGGAATTCTTCTTCGAGCAGATTTCCTGCAAAAAAGATCCGTAAGGCACATGCGGAAAAGTAGAAGTTCAAATTGTCATGTGATTTCATAGACAATACCTCATCCTGGGAACGAGACCAGTGCATAACAAGGTTTTTCCATTCAATGTCTTCTAAATTTAGCATAGGAGACTTCACCGGAAATTCGTTTATAGACTTTCCATCAAAGTGTGATTTCCTTTGGTAACATCGATACTGCTGCAATGCTTCCTTGAAAAGCACAAGCAAGCTTTGCTTGTCATGACTATCCAGATTGACCCTCGCCTAGTTACAACAATGTAATGTAAATCATTGATGTGTTCAATCAGCAGAAAACAGGAAAATAATAACCATGAATAATAGCACTTACACGTAAGTTGGACAGGAAGATGTGAAAATGGTGTTTATCTTTACAATAATCTTCCCATGATGGGAATATATGCACGTAGTCCCTAACAACATTCAAAGCATTGTATTTTAAACTAGGAATGAATGGAATGGGGTTCCAATCTGCAGGAATTGGCCGTCTCTGTAGTTGGGATAGGTCTTTGGCCGGTGGACTTGCTGTACATTTTGCTGGAGTGGGATTTTTCTGTGGTACAGCTGGTGCTATGGCAAATGAAATCTGTATACCTTTTGCTGGAGTACAGGTCCTGCACGGTGGGGCTAGTGGTGTGGCCAGTGAAGTATGGGTACAGTCTGCTGGAGTCGGTCCTATGTTTTGTGTCACTAGTTGTACAGCCAATATAAGTGGGGTGATGTCTGATTTCTCCGGCACCACCACGTTTTTCAAGGACTTTGGTGGTGCTCCTTCAGGTTCAGCCATCACCCTCTTCCTTTTTGATGTCGGATGCACAAGAACAGCATTTGAGTGGGAAAAAATGGTATGATGACAGATGGAATATGTATTGATAATGGATGGGCATGGCATCTCGACATATATGATGAGTAAACTAAGCAGATGGCAGTGCAACAAAGTAGAAGAAATGCAAGACAACATATGCAAGATACCCGCAATCAATAAAACATTGCCAAATTAGAACAGGCACCTTGATGGGTGAACATGACATGCCATATGCCTTTGACTCCTCGAGGTTAGAATGGTCATTAGGACCATATTCTGAACAAGAATCAATAGGTGGGGAGCGTATGAGTTTCATTGCATCCAGAATGGCACTCAATGCCTTGGTGCCAATTTTGTAAGTCATTGCAGTGTTTAGCTTCAAGAGTGGACTGCTGCTAGTGCGACACAAAGCAGCTACACAGATCCTAGTGTAGATATAACGGGAAAAACCGTAAGCATCAGAGTAAAATCAGCAAAGTGGAACTTGCTGGAATATATGTGCTAGTATTGCCGGTACGGCTAGAAAGGCTTCGGATACCAGCTCTCTTCAAGTGAAGGTGTGGTACAGTTAATATCAGTGTAACTCTCAAAGGCGACACAGCTCCCCACATTTCCTTGCTATTCTTATAGGATTCAAGTGGGCAGGCCACTACAAATCCTATTCCTATGTTTACAAGATCCTACGAATCAAAGATGCTCAAAGTGTACATCACAACCGACCGTATAGACCTCTACACTGCAAATGTCCCTGCTCATCTTCAGTACAAAGAACATACTGTACTACTATCATACTCCCCTCGTTCCAAAATATAAGTCTTGGTAGAGATTTCCACTATGGATCACATACAGATGTATCCAGATACATTTTAGAGTGTAGATTCACTCATTTTGCTCCATATGTAGTCCATGGTGGAATCTATACAAAGACTTGTATTTAGGAATGGAGAGAGTACATATTAAAGAAGAACGGAAGATGAACATGGTAAAGAAGAGCAAGCAGATTTTGGATAATAAAATGTTGGTTGCGCAGTGCCCACACATGATGAACCAGAGCGCATTAAGAATGCAACTCCCAGCTGTCTCTCGACCATTAGGCGGTTGGATGAAGATCCTACGTCTCCTAACCCATTTTATTCCTCGTCTCTGATTATTCCCATACAGAACCCTGCACGGGCCATCGGCCGGACCACCGGCCCCCACCGCCTGTGTTCCTCCGCCACCCCACCCCCCACCCCCGCCCCAACCCCCACCCGCATCGAGTTTTCTTCGTTCGGCGAGGCCCCACAACCACACGACCCCCTTCGTTCGCACCGACGAACTCTGACGAGCTCTGAATAATTTAGTCTACTGTGATTTAACTAGTGTTGAATATAAAAAGGGAAAACCATAAGCATTGGGAGTATAGTGTTGACCGTGCCATGGAGGATCTGAAGGTGCAAACCGGACAAAGGCAACTTCGCAACCAAGACAAGAAATCAGAGTAAAGCAGTGGCAATCTATTTTCTTGCTGCGATAAATAAGTTGAGCAAATACAAAAGAGTACCGCCTCTGGTGCGGCGCCGTGTACGCATCTGCTGAGAATTTGACGGTGCTGCAGTAGCGATGGCTGTCGGCGGCGTGGAACCAGATCTAGGAGGGTAGACGGTGGCGGCGGGGCACGGTGGACAAGACGGTCGTAGGAGCAGCGCTGACAAGGTGGACAACAGCGGGGATGAAGCGAGAGGACGGGATGCAAGGATCCCGGTCCGAAGGTGTGGATGAGAGAGGTCGATCTCTTGTCATGGACGGCGGCATCGGGGTATCAGCTCCGGCATGGTGGAGGAGGACGATGGCGGATGGGGTGGCGGACGGTGGCGGACGGAGGAGGCTAGGGTGGAGAGGGTGTTTTGGAGCCCATGGAGTACGAATGGGGAAAAGGGAGGAAAAGAGGAAGGGGGGACCATGTATTCAGGGCGCGCTTGCCTCAAATGCGAGGAAATTTGTTCGCACACGAACACGTCACTGTGTACCCTCGACGCCGGGGGTGATGCACCGCAGCTCACGTCGAAGGAGACCCGCCGGAAGCGCGGTACGCAAGACAATCCGGCGGGCGCTTTTGTAGACCCGAAACCCCACACGCCCGGGAGGGACCCCGTCAGGGCGCGCGGCGGCTATGGGCTGCCCTAGGTCGACCTGATCGCCCCTAGAGCCTCAAGGTTCTTGCCGCCCTGCAATGAAGAAGAACAGGCGAAGAACGAGGAAGAAGAAGAACTAGGGTTAAGGAGAAAAGATAAAAGATAAAAAGTGGTAGATGAATTGATCGATTGTGTGTTGTTCAATCAGCCGTCACCGCTTACGTATATAAGAGGCGGCTGGACGTCCCGTGCAAGGAAAGGCTTGGATTCACGTCCAAAACCCTAGTCAAATTCAGATTGGTTTTGTCCGAACTTTCCAAAACTGTTCGGTTTAAACTGGCTGAACCTTGAATGCCACATTTGAGGTAGTAAACAACCACAGATGGAAACGACCCCAAAAGCAATCTTGACGGTTTCGACGAGACGAACAACTTTCATGTTGAACATTTTTTGATCAGAGGCAATCTTGAGGGAGTTTTCGGCTGTTTTCCGAAGTCTGTGGCAGAAAAATCCAAAACCCGGACAAACATCCCCGGAGTGTCCGGTCATCCTCGGAGAAATCCAAAACCCGGATGGTCATTCTCGGAGTGTGCGGCCATCCTGATGCAGCCGCGCATTTTC
Source organism: Triticum aestivum (assembly GCF_018294505.1). NCBI lineage: Eukaryota > Viridiplantae > Streptophyta > Magnoliopsida > Poales > Poaceae > Triticum > Triticum aestivum. Next base: position 742,694,237 of record NC_057801.1, read on the forward strand.
GGCTGTAACTTTTGCATACGAACTCCGTTTGAGACATTTTTTATATCAAAATCGACCGTTTCGATGAGACGAAGACAATTCGTGTAGATTAGTTTTTCATTTGAGGTATTCTTGGGGGCCTAATCGGCCAAACTGTACTCTGAATATAAGATCTTAGTACTTTGAGCATAGTTTTGGCCTTCGAGATGAAACCAGACGGCGATGGCCCAAACTTCAAAGATGTTCATATCAACAATACGGAACTCTTTCATGTAGAACACTTCTCCATTTGAATCCATCTTAAATAAGTTCTTGGACCGTGCCAAAATCTGGTGTCAACACATGCCCCCCTGTTTTTCGGTAAAGCTTTTGTGCCAAAAAATAATTTGCACATATCTTGCTCTGAGGACGATGTCAACACTCCATCGGCCATTTGTATGTGCTTAGGACAATAAGTATATATCAGCCATTGCTTGTTTGAACCTCTTGATTCAACTTGGGTGAAAACTTCTCAACTTATATAACAATTCGATGATAAGGTTCCATAGATATGCATCTCAAAGCCATCCTCTGAACCATATTATTCACCCTTTCGCTAGGATTTTGCAGATAATCAAGAATGAATTTCCTCCAATCCTTGCTTTGCCTACATAAAAGTTTCATTAGTGGCCGAGGTGGTGAGCTCCAATTCGGCCTTACCTATGTTGGCAAGAATAAGCATCGGCTATTGATAGATGTGCAATACACCATGAAGGACATGGTAGCCGGATGCTTGCTATGCCAACTCTCTCCAATTGTCATGTCTAGATATATGAAGGATATTAAAGCAACCCAAGGTAAATTTTGCATCTAGACATATCCCAAGATAAACTATAAGTGATTCGTCAAAACATTGATAACCCTTGGATATTTGTTGCACTACTTATAACGAATCACTGAAAGCCTCAATCTGTATAGCACCTATAGCAACCAAAAGTTCCAAACCGAATAAAATTTCATATTCGGCTTTGATTATTGTGCAAAAATATTTTAAGTGGCATGAGGCTTCACAAAAATAACACCATATGGAGATATATGAACAACACTGACACTTTGGCCATTGCTACGAATAGAACCATCAAAATATAATCTCCATAGTACTAGAGAGACAAGGCTAATATCACTTAACATGTACCTTGTCTCGGTCTCCAATTTAACTAAGGACGATGTTAGAATTCCACACCGGCCATGATCAGATAGTTTCTTAGGACGATAGTTAAGTATCGGCCATTACCATGAGGTCCATGTAGAATTCATCCACTAAAGCATGTATAGCCGAAATAAACAAATAAAATAGCAATAAAATATTTCAGCCCCTTTGTATTAGCAACAAAAATGAAACTAACCAAATGTATAGTGATTTGGTGATACTCTATCATCATATAGAAAATTATGTTGCATCCATGGATCAAAATAAGTCCATGGAGGGTAACTGATCATACATGTGGATGAATTCCATGGCAAAGGCATCAATGGCATTGTTGAAGAAAATGGATGATGTGCTAACCAAAGATTTTGATGTTGTGATGCACACCTTTGGCTTAATTGTTTGTTGCTTCCATCCTTCTCTTTCTTCACTTTTATTGTACTTGTTGCAATTGAAGCATGCACATCGTTTTTATTTTGATTGATCCTCTTGGGAACCCATGCCATGTTCCTCTTTCTCAGCTCTTGTGCACTAAGATTTTGTAATTCCTTCTTTTGTCAATATGATAAGCCGAGTGGGCATCTCGACTGTGATTCTGTTTTGACCAATGGCAATTCTTTTTTGACCTTGTGCACTCTCAACTTCTTTCCTTCAAATTTGGCACTTTGACTCTTAACAATTGATTGCTTCATCTCATTACCATCTCTTTTAATGCGGTAAACCTGCTTGACCACCTCTTTCTTCTTCCTTCAGCTCTGGACCGATCCCTTATGATTGAAACAGTCTTTGAAGCGTGATTGTTCAAATGTTGATCTTCTTGGAGCTGCATAGTATTGGTGAGATGGTCTAGAATAAGATGGAGAATGTGCCCTTGTATCATACTTGTCCCATGATGAATATGTATCAACATGAGCATAGGGAGGCATCGACGACATTAGCATTGGCGCCCAAAATAAGGATATGAATATCTTGCATTAAAATTATCACTTTGCCAATACCGATCCTCATATTTGCGCCTTGGGGTGATCTTGGTTTCTTTGCATGATTTGGCTGATAAGCATTCTTCTCTTCACTCTTCTTTTGATATTTATCCAATAGTTCAGCGAAGGTGATTTTTGATCTCTTACACTTGCGCTTACTTCGGCCTTTGTTTTCTTTTGGTTTGCTTTCATCGATCATTGGATTTGCTTGCTGCCCCCCAGTCCTTGGCGTCTCCATTGTAGCTTTGATGGAATTTTCGCCCTCAAGATTATGTTCCTTATGCTCTTCAACAACTTCTTTACTTGAAAGCTCGATCCCATCACCTGCAGTTTTTACCTTCTCTTTAAATGGATCGGCTTGAAGCAGCCGATGCGAAAACTTTCTGCCATCGGGACCAATCGGAATAGACTGGTCATCTCTTGGTGTCTCAACAAATTTCAATCGTCCTTTATCAATGGCCGATTTAACTATTTGATGAAACATATTGCAATCCTCGAAATTATGTTTGAACGAATGATGCAACCTACAATACATTCATTCTTGAATTGATGGCTTGACATGGTGATCAAAAATTCTTATGTAATTATTTTTTAGCAACAAATCAAATATTTGATCATACATGCTTGAATTGAAGGCAAACTGTTTATTTTCTAGCCGATCTGGCTGTGAGAACGGCTTTGGAGTTAAGCAAATGAATGATTCAGATTTTGTATCTCCCCATTCGGCTATGAATTTTATTTTGCATTCTCTTACCGATTTTATTGGATAAGAAACTATACTTGCATCGGTTTGCTCAGAAGACTTTAACCTTGGCTTTAAATTTCTGAAACGAAAATAGTTAGAACATACATGTCTCAATTGAGACCAAGTGTAAGCCAAGTAAGAAATAAGCAAAGCTACCCAATTAGATATGAATTTTAGACAAAGCAATGGTGAAAGCCTTGGCTGCAATAATCTTTCGCTATCGGTCTTTCTGAATGGTTTAATGTGTTGACCGATGTGCTTCATAACAAGTTTATTGCTAACAAGTAAATTACCCTTCTTCATTGGTCTTTCAAAATTACTTATGAGAATAGTTCTTATAGATGCATCAATAATGAAGTCGCAACCAAATCTGAAAATAGGTAAATTTCTCTCTATGCATACCTCTTCAAATATGCTGGGAGAATATGATGGTGGTGCTACTTGAAGAACATCTTGCTCCGTCTTTGGATGGCTCCCCAACACCTTTTCATCATCTTTTTCTTGATTCCGTGCATCATTGCTTTGAAGATCCATGTCAGCCGAACTTTGTTTGGCTACTTGTTCTTCTCCTTGAGGCTTGTCAATTTCTATGGCACGAAACTCATAAGGCAGGAAGTAGGTTCCATTGACTTCGGAAAAATCAAGTATGGCTGTTTTGCTATGCTTTCCATGCCCTTTCTCAATAATGCTTGCCTCTTTGGATTTGATGAACTCAGAATATATACTACTTGATTCGGCTTTTCGAATAATCAAATTTTCTATGTCACCTGAATCAACAACTTTATCTTTTTGAATTTCGAGGCTTCTCGCTTTCGTCTAATTCTAGCCCACATCTCAGCTTGGCGAGCTTTAAACCTTTTCATCTCAATTTCCATCCACTCGTCATGAGATTGCCCCCCCCCAATATTTTGAGACTCTTTCGACAATGAGGTGCCGAAACTTTGTGACTGTTTAGGTGGTACACTAGAAGGTACAACACTGGGCGACTGCATCATTTGCACAACTCTAGCTTTTACAGCAGCAAAATCATGAGGCCTCCCGCCTTCTATTAGTTCCTTGCGAATAGAGTTGCATAAATGCCAAGAGAATGTAAGCTTGTTCTTAATTACCCAGTCTGGATATAGTTGCCCCCCTATGCTTTTAGACTCTTTCGGCAATGAGATGTTGCCGAAATTTTGTAATTGTGTAGGGGGTACATGATATGCCACGGTAGTAGACGAAGGCATTTGTGCTCCTGCAGAAGTTTCACTTATTCGGCCATAACCATGAAGGTGCGGAGCCGAATTATGGACATCAACAATAGCATATGGTGCCAAAAAAATAGTAGCATTAGGTGTAGCATATGATGTTTGAGGGTAATTAGCCAAATAACTAGTAGTAACATGGCCAATTCCCCTATCCACCGGCACGTTTGGATTAACGTACTGCAAGTTATTTGCCGATGAATAAGAACTTGAAACACTTTGTTGCATATCATTGGAAGTTCCTACATAGGGTGTCTCAACTTGATTAACCGAACTCATCATGTTATTCATCGGCATATAAATTTGTGGGGTTGTCGATGAATGGGAGTTGGGATACATATGTTGCATGTTGCTAAAATTATATGAAGTAGAATCATGGATATTTTGTTGCATCGGCCCTTGCACATAATTAGATGCATGATTGATAAAGCTAGGGCTAGACGATACATTATGCTCATTAGATGATCTAGCAACAACATATGCATTATTTGCATCTACATATGTGAATTGGGTATTCATATTACCTTTGTAGATTGCAAACCCTAGATGACGATCCTTTCGTAGCAAGAATAGGCCGGAGACCGTTCAAAGAGTCGTCCCCAGCGGAGTCGCCAAAAAGTGTGTTCGCACACGAACACGTCACCGTGTACCCTCGACGCCGGGGGTGATGCACCACAGCTCACGTCGAAGGAGACCCGTCGGAAGCACGGTACGCAAGACAATCTGGCGGGCGCTTTTGTAGACCCGAAACGCCACACGCCCGGGAGGGACCCCGTCAGGGCGCGCGGCGGCTATGGGCTACCCTAGGTCGACCTGATCGCCCCTAGGGCCTCGAGGTTCACCGCCCTGCAATGAAGAAGAACAGACGAAGAACGAGGAAGAAGAAGAACTAGGGTTAAGGAGAAAAGATAAAAGATAAAAAGTGGTAGACGAATTGATCGATTGTGTGTTGTTCAATCGGACGTCATCCCTTATGTATATAAGAGGCGGCTGGACTTCCCGTGCAAGGAAAGGCTTGGATTCACGTCCAAAACCCTAGTCAAATTCGGATTGGTTTTGTCCAAACGGTCCAAAACTGTTTGGTTTAAACTGGCTAAACCTTGCGTGCCACGTTTGAGGTAGTAAACAACCACGGATGGAAACGACCCCATAATCAATCTTGACGGTTTCGACGAGACGAACAACTTTCATGTTGAACATTTTTTGATCAGAGGCAATCTTGAGGGAGTTTTCGGCTGTTTTCTGAAGTCTGTGGCAGAAAAATCCAAAACCCGGACAAACATCCCCGGAGTGTCCGGCCATCCTCGGAGAAATCCAAAACCCGGATGGTCATTCCCGGAGTGTCCGGCCATCCTGATGCAGCCGCACGTTTTCGGCTGTAACTTTTGCATACGAACTCCGATTGAGACGTCTTTTATACCAAAATCAACCGTTTCGACGAGGCGAAGACAATTCGTGTAGACCAGTTTTTCATTTGAGGTATTCTTGGGGGCCTAATCGGCCAAACTGTACTCTGAATATAAGATCTTAGTACTTTGAGCATAGTTTCGGCCTTCGAGATAAAACCGGACGGCGATGGCCCAAACTTTAAAGATGTTCATATCAACAATACGGAACTCTTTTATGTAGAACACTTCTCCATTTGAAGCCATCTTGAATAAGTTCTTGACCGTGCCAAAATCTGGTGTCAACAAAATTTACAAACTTAGCCCCCGTTTCAAATTTCTACTACATCACATCAACATTAGTCGGTTGGGGATAGGACGGTAATCTCGCATACATCGAATATTTGCCGACAAGAGTTTGTTTTTGGCGCCCACCGTGTATATGAATATGAATCGGGGATGGAGTCGATTTCGGCCGAGGACACATTGTGTTTTGGCGCCCACCGTGTATGAATCCGGGTGAGAGGCGGTTACGTCACGTTTGGGTGAAATTACAAACCTACCCCTATCGAAACCTATAGAATCCAGCAGAGAGGCTTTGCTTGGCAGGGATAGGCAGTAGTAATTTCATCTCGCAGATTTTGGTTTCGGGCGGTTACTGCGACTTTCCCCGCTTCGTTCAAATTTTGCAGAGTGCACGTTTACCGTGCCAACTCAATTTGAATTCCGTTTGTATTCTATTTTTTCGGGCGAGATCCATTTTCAATTGGTATTACATTCTATATACATCATTTTTTGTATATACTTTCAAAATCACAACAAAGAATTCTGCTCCTTTATATGTATAATATGATTTACAAATACAACGATCTCGAAATCTTAAGGTTGAATTCGAAAAAAATTAACCAAATTATGTTCTACTAAAATGTATGGATCAGTAATATCTACATATTAAATAACATAGATGTGCGTGAATTCATTTGAGTATGCATGTTTGATAGATCAATTTTGGTTCGAGTATGGATTACATGTATCATCATCTCGAATTCAAATTTTTGAATCCCTTTTTTGTTTACTCCTTTCACGCCCATCTCTCTCGCATGCATGCTCCTTCAGGTAGCTATCACTCTATTTTCTCCAGCTCACCTGCATGCTCACTTCATGTTTCTCCTATCCTCGCAAACATGGTCTCTCGATGTCTCCCTTGAGAAGTGTCACACTCTCCCTATCATTATACATTACACGGTTTTCATTATCTCTCACGTCTCTACTGTTCTCTAGTATCACTCGGTACCTAAGCTTTATTTTTCACCGCCACACACACAGTCTCCACTCGTCTTTCACTTTGTCTTTCTCTCTATGGGATTCTCTCACACACCCTATATGTCTCTACATATGACTCATGTCACTAAAATTACTCTCTATCTCTCTCATGTAGACACAACATTTGTTGGGGTCTCTTTTTCGTCTCCATCCCAGACTGACATTATTCATTTGTTTACCGATCAGACAACCCCGACTATTGTCTCCTCTCTCTCTCACATAGACACACACACACACACAACTCCTGCTTCCACTCCCCTTCCCGACTACCGTCTCTCTCTCACACACACAAAACTCTCGCTTTCGCACCCCGACTCGTATTTCTCTCACAAACATTTATCGACTAGCTAGCCTATAGATAGGTTTATACACCCGCACACTCATGCTTCCACCATCACATAGATGTCTCTCTCCCGCTCCTTCTATCTATGTAGCTTTTTCTCCCCTTCTTGAGGAACGCCCTCTCGATCGTGCACACACACACACTATCGCCTCATTTTAAACTGATACCTATCGCACACACACTCCTTGTGTCTTTGTCACACATGCACTCTGTCCTCCTCCACTCTCCCTCTCTCTCACACACACATGGGATTTTTGCAACAACTAGCAAGATGCCCATGCGTTGCACGGAACATCAAGATGCATTTGTATGAGTAGTTTATCTTGTGGGGGAAAATATGAACGAGGGAAGGCCTTATTTGCAAATGTGGAGAAGGGTGTGGGTATCTTTTTGCAAAATTGCCATAGTTTCCTTCCTATCCGTCAGATATAGATCGGACGGCCTATATTGCAGGATGGCAGACACACAATCATCGCCGACAATGCTTTTTATAAGAGTAGGGATAAAAAATAGGGTTGGTGATGATGGTGGGCCTGCCATCCTGCAATGTAGGTCGTCCTATTTATATCTGACGGATAGGAAGGAAAATATGGCAATTTACCCGCACTCTTCACCACATTTGCAGATAAGGCCTTCCCTCGTTCATCCTTTTCTCCCACAAGATCTTGATGTTTTGTGCAACGCACGGGCATCTTGCTAGTAAGAGTAGAAATTAGACATATACCACTTCTCGAATCTTGAAACCAACAACATTTCTCCCTTATATCATCAAAACCGCCAAAGGAATATATTTTGAGTGAAACATAACATATTTTTAGTGATATACGTATTTCAAAACTAGAATTTTTTTTCTATCAAATCGGTGAATATGTATTAATCTACTTTGATCGTGTGGCAACGCATTGGCACATTGCTAGTAGTTATTATAATCTTTTGGACACCAGACAAACGGTGGAGTACATATACGAAGAGAAGAGGCGCACGCACGCAGTTGGCCTCTTGCTGTCTCACACACATGAGTGTTATGTAAAGGCGACATTAACAAATAAACCCTAAAACCCTAGGTGCATGATTGCTGCATTCGCGGGTACCGGGTACGTGGTGGAGCACCTTTGTAGGAATAGTCAGCTCGCGTGATAATTTGATCCGTAGGAGTTGATGGCCAGGACCATAGGTGAATGACTTGGAGCGCGGTGGCTCGCCAGTTGCCACTGATCGAGTAGCCAAGTTTAAAATATCGTTTTTTAGTGGGGTTAGGAGTTCCGATTTTCAATGGCACGTTATAAGTAGTAAGTAGTTTTTAGAAACGATTGGTATGGAGCGAAAATGGAATTCGTAGTACTACGTACCTCCTTGGCGTATGGTTGTATGGGTTTATGTTGCGAGATGTTGAACCTGGCAGTTCTAGGGAAAATACTATGGTTTAGATTTAGATGCTGGTTTTCAGTAATGAAAATCGGAAGGGAAACCCTTCTTTGATTAAAAAAACTACTAGCTCCATTCTGGTTTACTAGTCGCCATCGTATTTTGGGTCAAAGTTTGTCCACGAATTTTACCTGTAAAATGTGAATGGAAAACGAGATTTTGTTATACCCAAACAAAAAAGGACTGGAGGGAGTGATTGCTCTGACACGGACGCGACCTCTCATAGCGCAGGCATTGAACCGCGCACCGGCCAAGAGGGTCGCACTCGCTGCAGGCCCGGCTGAGCACGCCTCCTCGCCACGTGCAACCAGCTTAAGACTGCCCCGCCTACCTTCATTGAATCCATGCGTGTGCCGGCAACACGTCCTTCCACGAGCCGGCAGGCATTTTAGAACACAAAAAATGACTAAAATATAATTAATTTGTGTATGGTCTTGACTTGTTGTGCTCTCACTGGTAGCAGGAACTAGTAGAGGTTTTTCTTTATTTATAACTCTCCTCACATTTTTTTGGCTTTGAAGTGAATCATGGTTGTGGACATTATGTATGAATGTGCAGATATTTGTGAACATGAGTTTGATGTGGAAGTTGAACTTGGAATGCCGGGCTTGCGCGTGAACTATACCATGTCCAACGCTTCGTCTGTTATTGTTTGGAAAGTAATTGTTTTTATTACATGACCCAAAAAAACATTTTGTGCCACATCAGTAGATGCACAGACATCACAACAGGCATGCTAACTGGATAAACAGTTGAACCTAGCTATTATGAAGGAAATTTTGTATTGACAATAGTTTAGATAGCAGGAGACGCCTAGCCTGCTCTGCCTCTGCTAGCTTATTTCTGGCTTCTTCCATCTCTTCTTTGGCTTGGGTGAAGAGAGCATCTGATTGCTCTTTTCGCTTCTTCAGGAACTCAGCTATATTCTCAAGGGCTGCTGCACGCTTTCTTTCAGCCTTTACTAATGCCACGTGGACACGAACAGCTGACGACTCCACCTGGCTTGTGTGTAATCCAGCATCATCTGGGAATTTGCACCTTGTGTCTAATCCAGCATCATTAGGGAACTGGCACCTTGTGTGTAATCCAGCCTCATTTTGGAAACATGATCTCGAGATTGACCATACTTCCCTCCTCGTAGGAACTGCATCCTAACATGAAGTTACTTCTTTTTTAGATCAATACTCAGAGCAACCTAGATCCATTTAGTAGAAGCCAGATAAAACAGAACTCGGAGAAGCGAATTCAAAAGGAAAAGAAATATAAAAACAGACTACAAGGTGAGAACACCCACTTCCTACATCAAGCTAAAAATGAAAGCATTAGGATGATTAAGACTCTTCTTATTACACATCGAAGAACACCACACTTAAGAGAAACAGAAACTACAACATATACACATCGAAAAACACGAGGCTAAACGAAAGTAATTGAAAGGGTGTTACTTACCAAAGCTCGTTTTACAGGTTCGGTGCAGCTCCTCTTTAACTTGCCACGCTCCTTGAAGATGTCCCGAATATCCCGTGTTTGGTCTTCATTGCTCCTCTGCATGTTCGCACTCGTGGTTTTAAAATCTCAACATGGCAAGAAAAATATACTACTAGTAATACTCGCACATCTTGTGGGAAACATTAAAGCACTCGTCTGCCATGTTAGAGCATCTCCAGCAGAATTGCAACGCATGACGCTTTAAAAAAGCTTTTACAGTGTTGAGATCGAGAAGTAGATACTAGAGAGTAGAGGATAGTTCTCAGCATAGATAGATAAAAAAAGATAATTCAACTACTCCTCGTCGTCCGACTCCTCCTCGGTGATGTCCTCCTCCGACGTCTGACTGTAGGTGTGAAGATACCAATCGTCAACAGATTCCCAGGGCGACGCTCCTCCTAGCCTCATGTTGAATTGAGCATCCGCTTTTCGCCTACGCTTGTCCTCGCGATAGGAGGCTCGCTCCGCCCTCCTCTTATCCCTCTCCGTCCTCCTTTGCGCGTAGAACTCACGCTCGTTGATGATGTCCTGTGATAACCCACAAGTATAGGGGATCACAACAGTTTTCGAGGGTAGAGTATTCAACCCAAATTTATTGATTCGACACAAGGGGAGCCAAAGAATATTCTCAAGTATTAGCAGCTGAGTTGTCAATTCAACCACACCTGGAAACTTAATATCTGCAGCAAAGTGTTTAGTAGCAAAGTAATATGATAGTGGTGGTAGAGGTAACAAAAGTAAAGACAACGAAAGTAATGTTTTTGGTATTTTTGTAGTGATTGTAACAGTAGCAACGGAAAAGTAAATAAGTGAGAACCAGTATATGGAAAACTAGTAGGCACCGGACCAGTGATGGATAATTATGTCGGATGTGGTTCATCATGTAACAGTCATAACATAGGGTGACACAGAACTAGCTCCAGTTCATCAGTGTAATGTAGGCATGTATTCGGAATATAGTCATATGTGCTTATGGAAAAGAACTTGCATGACATATTTTGTCCTACCCTCCCGTGGCAGCGGGGTCCTATTGGAAACTAAGGGATATTAAGGCCTCCTTTTAATAGAGAACCGGAACAAAGCATTAGCACATAGTGAATACATGAACTCCTCAAACTACGGTCATCACCGGGAGTGGTTCCGATTATTGTCACTTCGGGGTTGCCGGATCATAACACATAGTAGGTGACTATAGACTTGCAAGATAGGATCAAGAACTCACATATATTCATGAAAACATAATAGGTTCAGATCTGAAATCATGGCACTCGGGCCCTAGTGACAAGCATTAAGCATAGCAAAGTCATAGCAACATCAATCTCAGAACATAGTGGATACTAGGGATCAAACCCTAACAAAACTAACTCGATTACATGATAAATCTCATCCAACCCATCACCGTCCAGCAAGCCTACGATGGAATTACTCGCGCACGGCGGTGAGCATCATGAAATTGGTGATGGAGGATGGTTGATGATGACGACGACGATGAATCCCCCTCTCCGGAGCCCCGAACGGACTCCAGATCAGCCCTCCCGAGAGAGATTAGGGCTTGGCGGCGGCTCCGTATCGTAAAACGCGATGATTTCTTCTCTCTGATTTTTTTCTCCCCGAAAGCCAATATATGGAGTTGGAGTTGGCGTCGGAGGGCCACCAGGGGGCCCACGAGGTAGGGGGCGCGCCCTAGGGGGGGCACCCTCGTGGACAGGGTGTGGGCCCCCTGGTCTTCATCTTTGGCGAGGATTTTTTATTATTTATTCTAAGATATTCCGTGGAGTTTCAGCTCATTCCGAGAACTTTTATTTTCTGCACATAAAACAACATCATGGCAATTCTGCTGAAAACAGCGTCAGTCCGGGTTAGTTCCATTCAAATCATACAAGTTAGAGTCCAAAACAAGGGCAAAAGTGTTTGGAAAAGTAGATACGACGGAGACGTATCAACTCCCCCAAGCTTAAACCCTTGCTTATCCTCAAGCAGTTCAGTTGACAAACTGAAAGAGAATAAGAAAAACTTTTACAAACTCTGTTTGCTCTTGTTGTTGTAACATGAAAAGCCAGCATTCAAGTTTCAGCGAATATTATGACTAACCACACTAACAATAACACAAAAGTCTCACAATTACTCATATCAATAGCATAATCAGCTAGCGAGCTATAATAACAAAACTCGGATGACAACACTTTCTCAAAATAATCATAACATGATATAACAAAATGGTATCTTGCTAGCCCTTTCTGAGACCGCAAAACATAAATGCAGAGCACCTTTAAAGATCAAGGACTGACTAAACATTGTAATTCATGGTAAAAGAGATCCGGTCAAGTCATACCCAATGTAAACCAATTATAAGGAATGAAAACGACAATGTGCTCTCCAGCGGGTGCTTTTTAATAAGAAGGATGATAACTCAACATAAAAGTAAATAGATAGGCCCTTCGCAGAGGGAAGCAGGGATTTGTAGAGGTGCCAGACCTCGGTTTTAAAATAGAGATTGAATGACATTTTGAGCGGCATACTTTTGCTGTCAACGCAACAACTATGAGACGACGATATCTTCCATGCTAAACAAATTATAGGCGGTTCCCAAACAGAATGGTAAAGTTTATACTCCCCCTCCTCCACAGGCATCAATCCATGGCTTGCTCGAAACAACGAGTGCTTCCAACATTCAACGGGTTCCAAGGGGAGTTTTGTTTGCAATTATTTTGATTTAGTTTGCATAAAGCATGGGACTGGGCATCCCGGTGACCAGCCATTTTCTCGTGAATGAGGAGCGGAGTCCACTCCTCTTGAGAATAACCGCCTAACATGGAAGATAAGGGCAGCCCTAGTTGAAACATGAGCTGCTCGAGCATACAAAACAGAATTTCATTTGAAGGTTTGGAGTTTGGCACATACAAATTTACATGGAACGACAAGTAAATACCGCATATAGGTAGGTATAGTGGACTCATATGGAACAACTTTGGGTTTAAGGAGTTTGGATGCACAAGCAATATTCCTGCTTAGTACAGGTGAAGGCTAGCAAAAGACTGGGAAGCGACCAACTGGGAGAGCGACAACAGTCGTAAACATGCATTAAAATTAATTTACACCGAATACAAGCATGAGTAGGATATAATCTACCATGAACATAAATATCATGAAGGCTATGTTGATTTGATTCAACTACATGCGTGAACATGTGCCAAGTCTAGTCACTCAATTCATTTAAAGGAGGATACCATCCCATCATACCACATCATAATCATTCTAATAACATGTTGGCACGCAAGGTAAACCATTATAACTCATAGCTAATCAAGCATGTCACAAGTAACTGTAATCTCTAAATGTCATTGCAAATATGTTTACTTCATAATAGCTAACTCAGGAACGATGAATCGTCATATTTACAAAAACAAGAGGGGTCGAGTTCATACCAGCTTTTCTCAACCCAATAAGTCCATCATATATCATCATTATTGCCTTTCACTTGCACGACCGAACGATGTGAATAATAATAAGAGTGCACGTGCATTGGACTAAGCTGGAATCTGCAAGCATTCAATAGACAGGAGAAGACAAGTAATATGGGCTCTAAATTAGATAAACAATCATGCATATAAGAGCCACTTCAACAATTTAATCATGGTCTTCTCCTACTGACCCCCAAAGAAAAGAAAAGAAATAAAAACTATTTACACGGGAAAGCTCCCAACAAGCAAAAGAAGAACGGGAAAAATTTTTGGGGTTTCCTTTTTTATTACTACAGCAAAGAAATAAACTACCACTAATAGTTTTTTTGTTTTTCTTAAGGTTTATTAAACACACAAGAAGAAAGCAGGAAAAAGAAAATAAACTAGCATGGATATTACAGTGAAAGAGTATCAACACCGACATCTAGCAATGAGTGTGTGTGAACATGAATGTAATGTCGGTGGGAAATACGTACTCCCCCAAGCTTAGGCTTTTGGCCTAAGTTGGTCTATTGCCAGGGATGGCCTTGCGGATACCCGTAGGTGAAGCTGGGGTCATACTGCGATGCAGCGGCTATCGCCTCCTGAGCTGCAGCGTGGCGTCGAGCGGCCTCTACTCTCTTCTCGTACTCATCTGCCTCCTCTCTGGTAATAATGTATCTTCCTTTTGTCTGAGAATCAAAGAAAGCAGGAGCAGGAAGAGTAATATGGACTACATGACGTTTGTTAAAGATTAGTCGATACTGGAGAGGTGGTTCAGTCCTCTCAACAAACTGGTGGGAAACCATAGAATCAAAATCCAAATAAGTAGAGGGTAACTCCATATCACTCTCTCGAATGTCTATCTCAAGAAAATTAGCTAAGCGGGTGGCATAAATCCCTCCAAAGAAATCCCCGTTATGTCTATTATGGTGCAACCTGCGAGCTACAATGGCTCCCATATGATAAGATTGGTCCCCTAACACAGCACTTCTGAGAATGCTGAGATCAGGTGCACACATGTGACATGCTTCATCTTTAGCATTAATGCTTCTACCTATAAAGAGAGCAAAATAATGTATAGCAGGGAAGTGAATGCTCCCTAAAGTGGCTTGCGTTATATCTCTAGATTCCCCCACAGTTATTCTAGCAAGAAAGTCTCTATATTCAGATTTAGGGGGATCCCTGACACTACCCCAAGATGGAAGTTTGCAAGCAAAAGTGAAATCCTCCAAGTCCATGGTATAAGATTTGTCATGAAGGTCAAACATGACTGAAGGAGAATTACGCGAAGATAAAAACTCAAACCTCCTCACAAATGAACTTGTGAGATCATGATACTGGGGGCATTTGTCAGCTTCAAAGTCCTCAAGACCGGTGTTACGCAAATATATGCTAAACTCTTCTTTGATTCCCAATTGATTCATAAAATTTTCCGAAGGCCATTCACAGGGCCTCACAGGAGCGTCTCTTGGTGGTTCCTCATCAGCATCACACATTGCAAGCCTGGGACCTTGTTTCCTTGAAGAGCCACCTTGGAACATCCTCCTAAGCATAATGTCTCCTCTGAAAAATTTCTGAAACAATCTGAAATTTTTAGTAACTTCAAATAAAAGTGAACCAACTTCAATAAAATTGAGAGCAACTACTCCCACAAGTGCCTAGGACCTATATCAAGCATTAGAACTACTTGGGACCATATAAATTGGACATTCAAGCTCAAGAACATGGTCACCTTAACAGCATAAATTTGCAATGAATAAAGCACTAGAACAAAAACTAATTGGACCAATGGAGGAGTCACATACCAAGGAACAATCTCCCCAAGCAGTTTTGCGAGAGGTGCTTTGAGCAAGGAGATCAAAAATCACAGCAACCGGGGCTGGAACTCGTGCTTGTGTTGGTTTTTCGTGCTTGTGTGAGGCAGAGGAAGAAGATGGGTGCAGGGATAAGTGGAGGAGGGCCACCATGGGCCCACAAGGCAGCGGGGCACGCCCAGGGGGTAGGGCGCGCCCTCCACCCTCGTGACCAGGTGGCAGCTCCCCCCGCGGTGATTTTTGCACAGTAAATTCTCAAATATTCCCGAAAAAATCATAATAAATTGGCATGGCATTCTGAGGACTTTTATTTTCGGGATATTTTTATATTGCACGGATAAGTCGGGAGACAGACAGAAAAATACTATTTTACTTTATTTGTATTAAATAACAGAAAATATAAAGAGGGTACAGAAGGTTGTGCTTCTAGTTTCATCCGTCTCATGTTCATCAAAAAGAATCCACTAACAAGGTTGATCAAGTCTTGTTAACAAACTCATTCCGATTAACATGGAACCCGAGAAATTTCGAATAACACTAAGTTACCTCAACGGGGATATGAAAATCCCCAACAATAAGAATATCATACTTTTTCTTGACAGTAGGGAGAGGAAATTCAAAACCTCCAAATATAATTGATGGAATTTTCCCAATAGAGTTGATACTATAAACTTGAGGTTGTTTCCTTGAAAAGTGTACCGTGTGCTCGTTACCATTAACATGAAAAGTGACATTGCCTTTTTTGCCATCAATAACAGCCCCTGCAGTATTAAGGAAAGGTCTTCCAAGAATAATAGACATACTATCATCCTTGGGAATATCAAGAATAACAAAGTCCGTTAAAATAGTGACGTTTGCAACCACAACAGGCACATCCTCACAAATACCGACAGGTATAGCAGTTGATTTATTAGCCATTTGCAAAGATATTTCAGTAGGTGTCAACTTATTCAAGTCAAGTCTACGATATAAAGAGAGAGGCATAACACTAACACCGGCTCCAAGATCACATAAAGCAGTTTTAACATAATTTCTCTTAATGGAGCATGGTATAGTAGGTACTCCGGGATCTCCAAGTTTCTTTGGTATTCCACCCTTAAAAGTATAATTAGCAAGCATGGTGGAAATTTCAGCTTCAGGTATCTTTCTTTTATTAGTAATAATATCCTTCATATACTTAGCATAAGGATTTGTTTTGAGCACATCAGTTAATCGCATACACAAAAAGATGGGTCTAATCATTTCAGCAAAGCGCTCAAAATCCTCATCATCCTTTTTCTTGGATGGTTTTGGAGGAAAAGGCATGGGTTTCTGAACCCATGGTTCCCTTTCTTTACCATGTTTCCTAGCAACGAAGTCTCTTTTATCATAACGTTGATTCCTTGATTGTGGGTTATCAAGACCAACAGCAGGTTCAACCTCTACATCATTATCATTACTAGGTTGAGCATCATCATGAACATCATCATTAAAATTTTCACTAGGTTCATGTTCATTACCAGATTGTGTTTCAGCATCAGACATGGAAATGTCATTTGGATTCTCAGGTGGCTCAGCAATAGGTTCACTAGAAGTTTGCAAAGTCCTATCATTTTTCTTTTTCTTCTTTCTTGAAGAACTAGGTACATCAATATCATTTCTCTGAGAATCTTGCTCAATTCTCTTAGGGTGGCCTTCAGGATACAAAGGTTCCTGAGTCATTCTACCAGTTCTAGTAGCCACTCTAACAGCATAATCATTTTTCTTACTATTCATTTCATCAAGCACTTCTTTTTGAGCTTTAAGTACTTGTTCTAGTTGAGTGGTAACCATAGAAGCATGTTTGCTAACAAGTTTAAGTTCACCTCTAATATCAGCCATATAATCACCCAAGCGTTTAATCATATAAGCATCTTGTTTTAATTGTCTACCAAAATAGGCATTAAAGTCATCTTGCTTAAACATAAAGTTATCAAACTCATCCAAGCACTGACTAGCAATTTTAGTAGGAGGGACTTCAGCTTTATCATATCTATAGAGAGAATTTACCTTTACTACCTGTGTCGGGATATGGGATCAGGAGGTTCTTCAGTGAATAAAGTATTGAGATCATATGCTTCTTCAACAGGCGGTAAATTAAGACCGTGTATTTCTTCAATAGGAGGTAAATTCTTAACATCTTCGGCTTTAATACCTTTTTTCTTTCATAGATTTCTTTGCTTCTTGCATATCTTCGGGGCTGAGAAATAGAACACCTCTCTTCTTCGGAGTTGGTTTAGGAATAGGCTCAATAATTGGCTCTGGAGCTGGCTCAGGAGGTGCCCAATTATTTTCATTTGTCAACATATTATTCAATAGAATTTCAGCTTCATCCGGTGTTCTTTCCCTGAAAAGAGAACCAGCACAACTATCCAGGTAATCTCTGGAAGCATCGGTTAGTCCATTATAAAAGATATCAAGTATTTCAGGTTTCTTAAGAGGATGATCAGGCAAGGCATTAAGTAACTTGAGAAGCCTCCCCCAAGCTTGTGGGAGACTCTCTTCTTCAATTTGCACGAAGTTGTATATTTCCCTCAAAGCAGCTTGTTTCTTATGAGCAGGGAAATATTTAGCAGAGAAGTAATAAATCATATCCTGGGGACTATGCACACAACCAGGATCAAGAGAATTAAACCATATCTTAGCATCACCCTTTAATGAGAACGGAAATATTTTGAGTAAATAAAGGTAGCGCGATCTCTCATCATTAGTAAACAGGGCGGGTATATCATTTAACTTAGTAAGATGTGCCACAACGGTTTCAGATTCATAGCCATAGAAAGGATCAGATTCAACCAAAGTAATTATATCTGGATCAACAGAAAATTCATAATAATCCTTATCAGGAACACAAATAGGTGAAGTAGCAAAAGCAGGGTCGGGTCTCATTCTATCTCTAAGGGATTCTTTACTCCATTTAACTAGCAACCTCTTAAGTTCGTATCTATCCTGGCAAGCAAGAATAGCTACAGAAGATTCCGCATCAAAAAGATAACCCTCAGGAATAGCAGGCATATTTTCATCATCACTCTCATCATTGTATTCAGATTCAATAATTTCTCTTTCTCTAGACCTAGAAATTTGCTCATCTAGAAATTCACCAAGGGGCACAGTAGTATCAAGCATAGGAGTAGTTTCATCATAAGTATCATGCATAGCAGAAGTGGCATCATCAATAACATGCGACATATCAGAGTTCATAGCAGAAGCAGGTTTAGGTGTCGCTAGCTTACTCATAACAGAAGGTGAATCAAGTGCAGAGCTAGATGGCAGTTCCTTAACTCCCCTTGTAGTTGAGGGATAAATTGTTGTCTTAGCGTCTTTCAAGTTCTTCATAGTGTCCAGCAGATATAAATCCCAAGTGACTCAAAGAATAGAGCTATGCTCCCCGGCAACGGCGCCAGAAAAAGGTCTTGATAACCCACAAGTATAGGGGATCGCAACAGTTTTCGAGGGTAGAGTATTCAACCCAAATTTATTGATTCGACACAAGGGGAGCCAAAGAATATTCTCAAGTATTAGCAGCTGAGTTGTCAATTCAACCACACCTGGAAACTTAGTATCTGCAGCAAAGTGTTTAGTAGCAAAGTAATATGATAGTGGTGGTAACGGTAACAAAAGTAAAGACAGCAAAAGTAATGTTTTTGGTATTTTGTAGTGATTGTAACAGTAGCAACGGAAAAGTAAATAAGCGAGAACCAGTATATGGAAAACTCGTAGGCACCGGATCAGTGATGGATAATTATGCCGGATGTGGTTCGTCATGTAACAGTCATAACATAGGGTGACACAGAACTAGCTCCAGTTCATCAATGTAATGTAGGCATGTATTCCGAATATAGTCATACGTGCTTATGGAAAAGAACTTGCATGACATCTTTTGTCCTACCCTCCCGTGGCAGCGGGGTCCTATTGGAAACTAAGGGATATTAAGGCCTCCTTTTAATAGAGAACCAGAACAAAGCATTAGCACATAGTGAATACATGAACTCCTCAAACTATGGTCATCACCGGGAGTGGTTCCGATTATTGTCACTTCGGGGTTGCCGGATCATAACACATAGTAGGTGACTATAGACTTGCAAGATAGGATCAAGAACACACATATATTCATGAAAACATAATAGGTTCAGATCTGAAATCATGGCACTCGGGCCCTAGTGACAAGCATTAAGCATAGCAAAGTCATAGCAACATCAATCTCAGAACATAGTGGATATTAGGGATCAAACCCTAACAAAACTAACTCGATTACATGATAAATCTCATCCAACCCATCACCGTCCAGCAAGCCTACGATGGAATTACTCACGCACGGCGATGAGCATCATGAAATTGGTGATGGAGGATGGTTGATGATGACGACAGCGATGAATCCCCCTCTCCGGAGCCCCGAACGGACTCCAGGTCAGCCCTCCCGAGAGAGATTAGGGCTTGGCGGCGTCTCCATATCGTAAAACGCGATGATTTCTTCTCTCTGGTTTTTTTCTCCCCGAAAGCCAATATATGGAGTTGGAGTTGGCGTTAGCGTCGGAGGGCCACCAGGGGGCCCACGAGGTAGTGGGGGGCGCCCTAGGGGGGGCGTCCCCCACCCTCGTGGACAGGGTATGGGCCCCCTGGTCTTCATCTTTGGCGAGGATTTTTTATTATTTGTTCTAAGATATTCCGTGGAGTTTCAGGTCATTCCGAGAACTTTTTTTTCTGCACATAAAACAACATCATGGCAATTCTGCTGAAAACAGCGTCAGTCCGGGTTAGTTCCATTCAAATCATACAAGTTAGAGTCCACAACAAGGGCAAAAGTGTTTGGAAAAGTAGATACGACGGAGACGTATCATCCTGCAGGAAGTGTTGGCGCCACAGTGCCATGGCTTCCTCGTCCATCTCGGCGATGCCGAGACAGTGCTCCTGCCTCCGGTTGTCGCGACGATCCTCGTCGGTGCTAAGCCGCAGCAGAGGCGCGAGCTCTTGCAACCGCTCCCGCGTCGGCACATTGAGGAAGTTCAATGTTCTATGAGGCCACCGGAGGCGCCACGCCGTCGCGTCGTACGCGCGGGCGGCCTCGTTGGCGGTGTCGAAATTGCCGAGGCCGAGGCGCATCCTGCGGAACCGGATCTCGATGGAGAAGCCGCAGGAGGGGCGCGCGCGGACGCCATGGTATCCCCAAGTTTCCCGGCGACACGGCGGCATGGTGGCGCGGCGGCAACGAGGCGAGAAAGAGCGGGGAGAGAGCGGTGGCGAGGTACAGAACAGGGAGAGAGAGGTGGCAAGGCACAGAGCGGTGGGATGGCGTTGGATTTTATAAAGCGCGCCGGACGCCGCGCGCCAAAACTAGTGCACGCCCGGCCGCTTTTCCCGTGCGCGCGCGATCCTTTCCCGACGTCTCTGCTATCTCTACTCTCTTCTCTAGTGTTATACTTATTTTATATTTAATATTTAATATTTATCTCTACTTCCTTTACTGTCTACTTTTTTTCTCTATACTTTTTTTCTTGCAATATAGGCCATCTGATTTATATCTGATAGATAGGAAGGAAATAAATGAGAATTTTGCAAAAAGATACCCATACCCCTCTCCAGATTTGCAAATAAGGCCTTCCCTTGTTCGTCCTTTTCTCCCACAAGATAAACTACTCATACAAATGCATCTTGATGAGTGCAACGCATGGGCATCTTGCTAGTTCTAAAAACCTTTCCATCATTTGCCACACTACTAGTTACAGATGAAAAACCTACCCAAGCACAGCGTGATACAGGAGCGACGAACAATTACAAGCTGATATTCTGTTGGACAATGGAGGCTATAACCAATTACTTTTACGGGAACAATAGCACCCAGGAAATTTGAAGGGTAGGTATGAACAAAATTGGAACTGCACATGTACTGCTAAGTGATTCAATACACACATTACCAATCGAGGAGGAGAACGATGGTCGCGGCGGCCTCTGTGAGTCATGGTCAGCAACGGGAGTCAGTTCATTGTCCACGACGGTGGTACTTCTGTGCTTGGCATCGGCTTCCGGGAAGCAGATGCGAGACCGTGGAAGATGATGCCGGGGAAGAGGCTCCGTGTACGACGACGACGGTGGACTAGCTCCAGTGCGGCGTACGAGGTCGTCGATGAGGCAGATGCGCTGCAGTGGATGATTGCGCCGATGTAAAGGGAAGGAGCACGAAGGCTGCGGTGCCGTGGAGAAGTCTATGTTGCGGTGGGGATAGAAAATGGGGAGTATTCAGGTGTACTACTCTGGGTGCCGGGGTGGGGTTGGTTGGGTAAGGTGAACCTGAAGTTACGAAACCAGCCCCCTACCAAGGGTCATCCGTAGGCCTGTTCCAAAGGCTATGATGGTAACTTCCCACTGCTCGAATCAGGGTCGCGGGAGATTTTCCCGCCGACCTCAAAATTTTGTGACACTAGACTCCCATGTGGCATGTTGAGTGATTCGGCTAAGCAACTAGCGAGTAGTAGTAGTAAACTCTGCATATTAGGTTTGACCGAAGTCAAATTTCCTAAAGTTTGACCAAGTTTATAGAAAAATACAAACATTTACCATAACAAATATGTATGATGTGAAAGTACATTCAATAATGAATCTAATGGTATTTATTTGTTATTGTATATGTTAATATTTTTTGTTATAAGCTTTCTGAGAGTTTACAAAACTTGACTTTGACCAATGCTAATACGCGGACTAAAATAAAAATGGAGGGAGTACACATTTGTTTTCTTAGTTTGTAGTGAACTAATCATTTGTTGAAATTGTGAAATAAATATATTAGGCTATTGACTTCGAATGTAATGGTCTATACAATTCAATAGTTACAATCATTGTCGAATCCCAAGATGTATACAAGGTCTATAGTACTTCACAACATGCTCAAACTCACATAATCCCAGTCAAATGAGAATCTAAATGCATTTCATAGTTATTACTTTCTAGGATGCAACAAAAACAACCATAACTCTACATCAGCCATTATAGAAGCAACATTTTGACATATCCCAATGTGTGAATCAAAGGTGCAGAGAGAGCTTTTGAAGATGGAGCAGATAGGGCGGGAAAGATTGTATGTATATGGACGAGAGAGTAGGAGACAAACCTAACGAGACACAGAGAGAGAGATAGAGAGAGAAAGAGAGAGGAAGAAGTTAGGTCTGGAGAAAGATGGAGACATGTAATATACATGAGATGCGTGTGCATCCGGATTCTATATACGTGGAAGGAGAAGAGACAACATGTTTGATGAGAGAGTTGGAAAAACATGGACGAGTGGGGAAGGATCTCGTGGGTTGAGGGATTGACAATTTTGTGCGGGGGAGAGAGGGATTGGTAATTTTGTGCAAGAGAGAGAGAGGGTGGGGGGAGGAGTCAGTCAACCGTCGTCACATCACCCTGCTTCCAAATGACCCCGCATTCCCTAGTGTGGTGTGGTCGCCGTCTTCGATCTGCTCGATGCCCTCTTTGAAGATTGTGGTGTTGTGCATGTTGGGGTGCAAAGAAGAACAAGCGAGAGCGGTCGCCGTATAACCTTGGATGAGGATGAATTGTGTGCTCGAGGGAGTGTGTGTGTGTGTGTGTGTGCGTGTGTGTGTGTGTGTGAGAGGGATATATTGAGAGAAAACAAACCTAAGGAGAGAAATGGGTATTCACGAAGAGATTGTGCGGGCCTTGAGGTGGGCAGGGGCCGGGTGAGGGTGTCAAAATGTGCGCGTTGATGCATGTGTTGCATGCGATCGTGCGAGGGACGGACAAATCGAGAGAGATGGTTGTTGTGTTACGGATGCTCCTCTCTCTCTTTGTCTCTCTTCGTCTCTCTCTCTCTCTCTCTCTCCCTCTCTCTCTCTCACACACGCACACACAAAATTAAACTAGAAGACCGTTCTCTCATGTATACACAACGTATCGGCATCTGTCTATGTCTCACTCATGCATGATCGTTTGCACATTGACACCTCTCTATGTCTGTATCACACGCACACCGTATCCACATTGCCCTTCTGCCACAACACACATATGGACACATACACACGTTCTCTATCACTCACACACACAAAATAAGTATTAAAAAACTAGGGCGCACCTAAAACGTCCAAATCCAAATAAACACAAACTGGAGCTAAATTCAAATATATGGAAATATTGCAGCGTCAAGAACTTTCCCAGGAAAAAAAGTTGAGTAATATTCGAGGATTGTTTTCACACACACAAAAAGGTTCGGTGGATGTCCTTCGAGCGCGACACGGTGACGCACCGTTCGATCGACCGCGCGGCCATGGTTCACGCGCTTGCACAGGATTCCGTATCGTGGCTGTGGTACTAACTTCAAAAAAAAACTAATAAAAGCGCTGGCTAAGTCTAATGTTTACGTGTACTAGTACAATTTTCTTTTAAGTTTGATCAACCTTATATAAAACTAAAGTAAGCTCCCACACGCACACTCATCAATATGCCGCCGCCGCCGTTGCGCATGCCGGCGCCCGCCTGCTTCGGCCAACAATTTCTCGCCCATCACCACCGTGTAGCCGCCATCCCTGTGCCATGAAGCCGAAGGCTCGCCCGCTCACGTCGTCTGCAGTCCCTCCTCGCCATGCCGCCGCGCTACCAAGCACGTGAGCAGCTGGTGGAGCCACATCTATGCACGCAGCGTACGAAGAGGAGGACCAGCGCCTGCTCCAGCACGCCGGCGAGGAGGAACTAGCGTGTCATTGTCGTCTCCGCACGCGCAGAGGAGGCGCGTATGGTGGCTGTCATGGCGGAAGCCGGTCGCGCGCGCATCGAGCCTGCAAACCGGGTGCGTACGCGGATTCTACCTTCGAGACCTTGAATGCCACATTGATCCTGCAATCTGAAGGAGCAATTTGGGTCAGTCGACTCATGTGAGCCGTTTGATGCAACATGGATGTCTATAAGGGCTTCTTCCACCTCTTCTGCCGTCTTCTTCTTTCGCTCCGTCGAACTTCTTTCACAAATCGACTGACCCAAATTATACTACTAGTATGAACGTATTAAGTACAGTAGGAACACGAAGATACGAGCAGTAGTACCAACTGCAAGAAGAACAGTAGTAAGACACAGTACTAGTACTACTGTACGTACTAAAGAGTTCAAATAACGAGAAAGAACATAAACATGGTTCTGTGGGGCCTCAGCACAACACACCCTTGAAAATAAACTAAGCAACTAGTCCGCTTGACACTGCAGTAGAACCAGCATGAGCGACGACACTGCCACCTACTCGGAGTCCGAGTCCACGTCCTCGACTTTGTCCTCGTCCCTCTTCCTCTTCCTCTTCGCTGATGCTTCTTTGCTTGAACCGGACACTGGGCTCTGCTTCTTCATCCAACCCTTGTAGATATTTAAACAAAGGTAGGCATCCGTTGCTGCGTACAGGATGTGATCTTCATCTAATGTCTTCGACTCCCATGCATGATGAAACTCATGATGAGGTTTCTTCAGTTTAGCGTACGAAGGATCAATCATGGCTGCTGCCAGGGTCAGCATTGAAGGTTGAGAGGAGGACACCAAGCTTGCCTTCTGGAGATCGAAGGGCTGGCCTACAATGAGACCTATCTGACGCAGGACATCCCTGTCGTTCTTACAGCCTACAGTAACGAATTTCACTCTTTTGTCCTTGAGGAAGTTCTTAAAATCCTGGCACTCAACGTCGGCATGGCATATGTGGTAGACCAAGAAAACATTATGTACGCAAACCTGGATCACGATGGGCTTCTTCCTCTCTTCGTCCTTTAGATCCTTCTCTCGTCCTAGGACTGTGGTGTACTGAACATCTAGCCCAGCGACCCACTCATCCGTTGAACTGTTGAACATGCGTAGGAAGCGAGCAAGCCATGCTTTCACCGTTGCGGATCCACATGTGCAGATGATGATGAACTGATCGCCGGTGATGGCTCTAACCTGGTACTCAGTGGCTACCATGGATATTTGGGAGGCCATGGATTTTGTAGGAGGGTTAGGAGAAGTTGAACTGTTGTACCCTGCAAAAACTGGGAGCGAACTAATGTGAAAGGACGGGACGACTGGGAGCGAACTGTTGTGAGGTAGAAGACGGGGACGAGTAGGGCGTGCGAACGGCATGGGGTTGCTGGCTTGCCCGGTGGATAAACAGCTGCAAGCCCCCAAAGAGTTCTCGAGAACTATGCGGGACCCACTAGATGTCATGTCTACTAGACCCATATTGTAGGCCTGACGGTATAGCTTCTGCCTGTTCGCACGCCATGCCAGCGCGTGGATGTAACTTCACTTAATTTCGTCAACCGTCGCGCCTCCCACGACCTTCGCCTCCCTCGTGCGGTCGCGCCCTTTGAGACTTCGACCGGCTATAAATGAGCAATTTTTTTGCCTACTCCGCATGCATGATACTCCCTCCGTTTTTATTTACTCTGCATATTAGGGTTGACTGAAGTCAAACTTAGTAAAGTTTGACCAAGTTTGTAGAAAACAATATAGACATTTATCATAATAGATCTATACAATGTCAAAGTACATTCAATAATAAATCTAATGTTGTTGATTTGTCATTGTATATCTTAATATTTTTGTTTATAAACTTGGTCAAAATTTGTAAAGCTTGACTTTGACCAAAGCTAATATGCGAACTAAATAAAAACGGAGGGAGTACTCCCTCTGGTCCTTTTTACTCCCGTCAACCGTTTGCAAAGTGTTTGACCAAATTTATACTTTTTTTTCAACACCACCTTATATTAATTAACCAGCCACACCAGTACACTCATCCGATACAATATTCACCACACAGGGCGGTACGTTATTTACAAGAATACCATCTATCTATTGTCAAAGTGAAAGTGCAACTATCCCTAGTGGTTTTGGTAATTCATAACAACATATAGCTCATTGAGCTAATGCTATTCCAAGACTGTTGTTTCAGGAAAGCTCAATGAATGGCATGGCATGGATGATGAAAGTGGATCCCTCAAAATACTAAGGACAAAGGATTGGCTCAAGCTCAAAAGCTCAAGACTCTTCATTTTACATTTTAGTGATCCAAGATCACATTGAGTCTATAGGAAAAGCCAATACTATCAAGAAGGGATGAGGTGTTGCTTAATGAGCCTCTTGCTTCATGTGCTTAGCAATATGCTCCAAAACTCTCAACTACTTTCCCACATCCACAAATGACCTAAACCTAAAGCCAAAATCGGTCACACCGATTCTTTCTATCCGGCGCCACCGATTCCAAAAGTCATAGCCACTGCCACAAACCCTAAGCAAATCGGTCTTACCGATAGGGATCTCGGCTCACCGAGATGGGATTGTAATCTCTCTGTTTCCCTTCGTAACGATTCGGTCTAACCGAAGTGAGCGATCGGTCCCACCGAGATTGCAATGTAAACTCTCTGTTTCCTTTTTGTAACATTTTGGTCTCACCGAAAAGAGCAAATCGGTCCCAGCGAGTTTACCTGACCAACTCTCTGGAAAGCTTATTACCAAAATCGGTCTTACCGAGTTTGTGTAATCGTTCTTACCGAGATTGCATTATGCCCTAACCCTAACAGAATCGGTCTCACCGAGATGCATGTCGGTCCCACCGAAATCACTCACGGTCACTAGGTTTACTAAATCGGTCAGACCGAGTTTAACTATTCGGTCCCACCAAGTTTGGTAAATTGTGTGTAACGGTTGGATTTCGTGTGGAGGCTATATATACCCCTCCACCTCATCTTCATTCGTGGAGAGAGCCATCAGACTAAACCTACACTTCCAACTTACCATTTCTGAGAGAGAACCACCTACTCATGTGTTGAGGCCAAGATATTCCATTCCTACCATATGAATCTTGATCTGTAGCCTTCCCCAAGTTGCTTTCCACTCAAACCCTCTTTCCACCAGATCCAAATCCTATGAGAGAGAGTTGAGTGTTGGGTAGACTATCATTTGAAGCACAAGAGCAAGGAGTTCATCATCAACGCACCATTTGTTACTTCTTGGAGAGTGGTGTCTCCTAGATTGGCTAGGTGTCACTTGGGAGCCTCCGACAAGATTGTGGAGTCGAACTAAGGAGTTTGTAAGGGCAAGGAGATCGCCTACTTCGTGAAGATCTACCGCTAGTGAGGCAAGTCCTTCGTGGGCGACGGACATGGTGGGATAGACAAGGTTGCTTCTTCGTGGACCCTTCGTGGGTGGAGCCCTCCGTGGACTCGCGCAGCCGTTACCCTTCGTGGGTTGAAGTCTCCATCAACGTGGATGTACGATAGCACCACCTATCGGAACCACGCCAAAAACATCTGTGTCTCCAATTGCGTTTGAATCCTCCAAACCCTTCCCTTTACTTTCTTGCAAGTTGCATGCTTTAATTTCCGCTGCCTATACACTCTTTGCATGCTTGCTTGAATTGTGTGATGATTGCTTGACTTGTCCTAAAATAGCTAAAATCTGCCAAACTCTAAAATTGGGAAAAGGTTAAGTCTTTATTGGTCATGTAGTCTAATCACCCCCCCCCCTCTAGACATACTTCAAGGTCCTACACAAAGCTATACTTAGCAATTAAGTGTGCCACCTTATTGGCCGAATGGATGTGCTCCAAAGTCAGCTTGACAAGTTCAAAATGAAGGATGGTGAAGGTGTCGCTGAAATGTACTCTAGGCTTGCTCTTATCACAAATGAGATTGCCGGCTTAGGGAGTGAAGAGATGACTGACAAATTCATCATCAAGAAAATCCTAAAAGCACTATATGGAAAGTATGATACCATGTGCACATTGATCCAAATGATGCCAAACTACAAAGATCTCAAGCCAACGGAAGTCATTGGAAGGATTGTTGCTCATGATATGTCACTCAAGGATAAGGAGGAACTTCACAACAAGTCAAGTGGTGCTTACAAAGTCTCAAGTGAAGCCCCCACATCATCAAGTGATAAACAAACCTTCAATGAATAATTGAGCTTAATGGTGAAGAACTTCAACAAATTCTACAAGAGTAGAAGCAAAGAAAGAAGCTCCAAGTCAAGGTCTTACAATGACAAGAGATCTTATAGATAGGTCCACGAGTTGAGACAGAGAAGTTCTAACTAATCAAGTCGAGAGCGCAATTGCTACAATTGTGGGAGGCCTGGACACTACTCCAATGAGTGTACGGCACCCTACAAAAGAAGAGAAGATTCTCCAAGAAGAAGGAGCAAAAGAGAAGAATCACCACCAAGAGAGAGGAGGAGTAGAGATGATCGTTATGAACGAAGACCCTCACGGAGAAGCAAGGATTAGGAAAGGAAGGACAAGTCATCAAGGAGCTACACAAAACGAAGACATCAAGCTCATGTTGGTGAATGGGTTTCCGGCTCCGACTCCGACAAACACTCCGAGAGAAGCTATCACTCCGACTCCGAATATACTCAAGATGAAGGTGTTGCCGGTCTAGCACTTGTGTCAACCAACTCCTACGACATATTTGATTCACCAAATGAAAGAATTGGAAGATGCTTCATGGCCAAAGGTCCAAAGGTAACACATCCCGAGTATGTTGATTTTAATGGTGATGAAGATGACTTGCTTGTGGATGATAATTTACTTGTTGACAACTCTAGTGATGAATACTATGATGAAACGTCAATTAATCATGCTAATCAAACGAATGACAATGATAAGGAGAAAATTGATCTTCTAACTAAAGAACTAAACACTCTTAAGTTGGCTCATGAAACTATCTTCGAAGATCATCGAGAACTTTTAAGGGCTCATGAGAAGTTACACTTTGAAAAGCTCAATCTTGAGCAAGAGCATGAGTTCTTAAAGGCAATTGATGATGATCTCCGCAAGAAAAGTTCTTCTTACATTGCCAAGCGTTTACTCTTATCTACTTACATGCCTCAAGTCAAGTGTAGTAACAAGTACAAGAAAGATACTTCCTCTAGTAGTAACAATAATAATGTTAAATCCAATATTGTTGCTTCTAGTAGTTCTCTTGACTCCACTAATGATTCTCTTAGCCAAGTTACACTTGAGCAAGAAAATAGTTTATTGAAGGGAATTATAGAGAAAGGTGTTTACAAGAGCCTTGCCGGGAGTAAGCAATTCGAGGAAATTGTACGCAAGGAAGGCACTGGAAGAATCAAGGTGTTGGTTTTGAACGAAAGTTCAACGCCAATGGAGTTGAGTGGGAAGAAGATCAATACCCCAAGACAAAGTTTGTTCCTCAACAAGAGAAGTATGATCCTACTTCCTTCAAGGGGACACAAGCTCAAGATGATCTTCCACCACAAGACCACAAGAACAAAGGCAAGGACAAGCTTCAAGAAGAGATTGATGCATTTGAAGAAGCACCTAAAGCCTCGTTCAAGTGGGTCCCCAAGACTACGTCAAGTTCTACTTCATTAAGTACAACTACAACTCCAAGGATTCCCATCAAGATTATGTGGATCCCGAAGAAGAAGAACTAGAGAGTTCTTGAGAGTGACTCCGCCAACATTCTTCACTCATATCATTTTGGCAAGAACAAGTGCAATCAACCTTCACATCTTGCACTAGTTCAAGGAGTCACAAACTTGGTAAGGCAAGGGACAAGGTAACCTAATGTTTTCATGGAAATCATCTTGTGTGTGCATCACTCTATGTCTATGGATATTCTTGTTTGTTGCTTGTGGGACTAACCCATGTAGGTAAGTTGAAAGTGCAACTCACTCCAAAGGATTGCTCCAAATGATCTACATCAACATTGAGCATCTACATCTTCAACACCTACATGAAGTCATCATCGTAAAAACCCAAGGTTAGTTCATCCCTCTAAGGGGGGATCTCACATCTAGGGGGAGCTTAACTCTAAGAATTAGGTCAAAGCAACTCTAATGGTGTGAACACATTAATGCATTATGTAAAAGTGGTAACCCCACTTGAGCTTAAACGATGAGTATGACCTATGATCAAATGTTCTCATTTGACTCCTAAGTCAATATACTCATATATAGATGACCTAGTCATCGCCAATTGTTTGATAGATGCTAGAATTGGTTGTGCATGCTTTGCCACATATTTTGATTGCCATCTTATTGTGTGAGCATGTTGGTGCATATTTTACTCATTCAAGGACATCCACTTGTTGTTTTGATTGTTTGGTTCTTTTCTTTGTGCCAAATGGATGGAAAAGAATGCCTAAGAACCTTCTTTAGCTATCTATGATTTTCTGTTCTCAAACTCTATTCATGCTACATCACAAAATTTGATCAAGTCAGATTCGAACCACTCTGCGTGAGGAGCACTCGGAGTCCCCGATTCGTCATAGACTTAAACTTCCAAAACCTCTTAGTGATTCTCGGTCTGACCGATCCTTCCATTTTGGTCCTACCGAGATCATCAAGTTGATCTGAGTTTTCAATCTTGGTGCAACCGATTTGAACTTTTCGGTCTCACCGATTTGCTGTAACTGAACACAGTCATGCATCTCGGTGCCACCGAGTTGTTCCACTCGGTCACACCGATAGGGTCGGGCTATATATATAGCCACGGGCAAAATTTTGGAAATTTCTCCGAAACCCTTCGCCCGCGCAATAGCTCGGTCTGCCATCATGGTCTCCGGATCGTCTCCTCGTCGCCAGCAGCCTCCTGTCGCTGGTCTTCGCCGCAGTCAACGGATTTCATCCCCGCCTTTGCCGCCGTAGCAAGTCCACCGCCAAGTTAGGGTATGGACTTGATCTTTGTGCTATCCATGTCTGATTCCTAGCACATTGTCTTCATATTGATTCTTGCCACAATTGAAACCCTTCTATCCAGCCAAAGTAGTTCATAGATTAGATGTGATTCGAATTTTTAGGTTTAGGTTTCCGCCGAAACCATCTCGGACCCACCGAGTTGAAAAACTCGGTCTCACCGATTTGGCTTATGCCATTGCACTAGTGACTCTCGGTCTGACCGAGAATTACTAATCGGTGCAACCGATTTGAGGATTCTGTGAAACCCTAGCAGTCTCGGTACCACCAAACTGAAACTCGTTCCAACTGAGATCATCAGTTTAGGTTCCAAAACTGCTTCGGTATCACCGAGTTTGAAAATCGGTGGATCCGAAATACTTTCTGAGGAAAACTAAAACTGAACTTTTGAGTCATTCTTTTGCAAAAACCTCTGCATTTTGTGATGCTCATCTTTTCTATCTCATCTATAACTCTTCACAAGGTCAGCAGTCAGCTTTTGCAGTATGTCTGATCAAAGTGACAGCCAGAACAGGCCAGAAGAGCAGATGGACTTGAGTCAGGGCACTAGTCCCTCCAGTACTTCAGATGAAGGGAGTAGAAGTACTCCTAGCAATTTTCCTAAGGCTGCAACTAGGCAAAGGAGGAAAAGAACTTCAGATTCAGAGGATGAAGACTACAAGGCTGAGGAAGATGAGGCTACTTCCAAGAAAGTGGTGCTCAAGAAGGAATATGGCTCAGCAAAGGATATAAAGCCAGGCATGAAGATTAAAAGGCCTGCAAGAAGGCAACCTATGCCCAAGGCCAGAGCATCAACTCAACTGCCTGAAAATCCTAATCCCAAAGAGCCAGTTGATGAAAGCAAGAAGAGGAAGGAAAGGGTCAAGAAGACCATGGCCAGAGTTGTTGGGCAACCTTCCATGATGGAAGAGGAAGAGCTTGCTGCACCAGCACCAAAGGTACCTAAGCTTATGGGTGATGCAATCAGATCAGGGGCTGCAACATCTAAGCCCAAGGAAGCACCCAAAGCTGCCCCCAAGGCCAAGTCTGTTCCAAAGAGGAATTCCAGGAGTATTCCAGCTGCTGACAAGAACAAGGCCCAGTGTCCAATGTTGCTGAGGAGGAAGATGAAGAAGGACAGGTTCTAAGGAACCTCAAGCCCAAGATACCAGACCACAATGATTCCCATCGTGTGGCTGAGGACATGAAAATCAGGATGGATTCAGGCTTGAGACTGTGGAGAATGGCAGATCCATATGCCACAAGGAGAAGAACTGTTGTTGATTACAGGTTCCATACAAAGGAACAGCAGGACTTCTATGAGACAATCTTATTGGACAAGAAGCCCATAGTTTGTGACATGAGGTGGGTTGACTGGAAATTCATCAAGGAGAATGAACAGCCCTATCCTAGAGTGCAAGACAACTTTATTGCTTGTGGAGTGGCAGATTTTGTTGGACAAAAGCTCACAAATTGGAATGATGAACTTATCATGCAATTCTACTCCACAGCACATTTTTACCCAGATGGTAGAATTGTTTGGATGTCTGAAGGTACAAGGTACCAGTCCACTGTAGAAGAATGGGCAAGTCTGATCAATGCCCCAAAGGAAAATGATGATGTTCTGGACATTTATGCAAAGAAGAAGATGGGACACAATACCATGGCTCACATGTACAAGGAGATCCTAGACAAAGCCCTAGAGACTTTCTCTTTTGGATCAGTCCACTTTCTGTTGTCAGGGCTGGCTACTATCAATTGGATTCTAAGGCACACTCTGTTGCCCAAGTCTGGTGACCATAACATGATCAGAGGGCATGCCATCAATATGTTGCATTTATTTAATGTGCCACAAAAATTCAAAGTCATGAGCCTTATAGTTGAAACAATCAAGAGGACTGCAGCAGATCAGAAGAGGAGCTGTGGATATGCACCTCAGATTCAGGAATTGATCAACTCAAAGATGGGAACTGGCAAATATCAGTTGGATAAGGAACACTTTCCACTTTATCCAGACTTTGAGGACAATGAGGTTGTCATGAATGAAGATGATCCATCATCAGTCCAAGCTCAGGAGAAGAAAGAAAAGGCAAGGAAGGAGAAGGCTTCCAAGATGCCAACTCAAGAGGAGGCATCTGAATATTTCTTGAAAACCAAACAGGAGCAGCTTGGTTACTTGATAGCATCATCTTTGAGGATTGAGAAGGGGTTGGCCACCCTAACTCAAAACTAGGAGAGCCTGGAAAGAATCATGGAACAAAAATTCTATGATCTAGATGTCAAGGTAACTGAGATTCAGTCAGTTGTGGAGCAGCTGCAGGATGACATGCAGGAGAGGAAGGGCAAGACTGCCACCAATGTGTTTGCCAGAGTGCCCAGAGCCCAAAGGTGAGTTGCAGTGCCAGTGACAGACACTAGAGCAACAACTTCAGCACCAGCCACTGCCCCTTCAGCTCCAGTGCAACCAGCTTCAGCATCAACTCCAGCACCCTCTACGTCAACTGAATCCTTCGTCCTTGGAGTCATCAGGACACCACCACCAGAAGATCAAGCCTGAGAGTCGATCTAGAACTATGCATTTTCTATGAACTTTTTGGTAACTTGTTGCCAAAGGGGGAGAAAAATGTATAGATCATAGGCTGAGAGAGAGAGAGAGAGTTGCTTTTGTTCTCTCTTGCTTTTGGTGTGTTTATCTTTGTTTGCTTTTGGTTGAGATACTATGCTTGTGAGACATTGATGATCATGTGTTTGATCATAAGCTACACTTATGCATGCTTGATATTATCTTATCTATCTTATGTGATCACTCACTATGCTTGGTGATGAGTGCATGTATTCATTGTTTATTATTTTGAGCGCTCCACCAAGATGTATGTGACATGGAAGAGTAACCCATGAGCCTAATTCATTGTGCATTTGCAGTCCAAAGCAAATCTAAAACTATGCACAAATTTAGGGGGAGCTCTTGCTTATCACATACTTCTCAAAGCGGCGATGTTATTTAAATGTTATTATCATTTGTCGAAGCTTTGATCTATATGTTGTCATCAATTACCAAAAAGGGGGAGATTGAAAGTGCAACTATCCCTAGGTGGTTTTGGTAATTCATAACAACATATAGCTCATTGAGCTAATGCTATTCCAAGACTGTTGTTTCAGGAAAGCTCAATGAATGGCATGGCATGGATGATGAAAGTGGATCCCTCAAAATACTAAGGACAAAGGATTGGCTCAAGCTCAAAAGCTCAAGACTCTTCATTTTACATTTTAGTGATCCAAGATCACATTGAGTCTATAGGAAAAGCCAATACTATCAAGAAGGGATGAGGTATTGCTTAATGAGCCTCTTGCTTCATGTGCTTAGTGATATGCTCCAAAACCCTCAACTACTTTCCCACATCCACAAATGACCTAAACCTAAAGCCAAAATCGGTCACACCGATTCTTTCTATCCGGCGCCACCGATTCCAAAAGTCATAGCCACTGCCACAAACCCTAAGCAAATCGGTCTTACTGATAGGGATCTCGGTCTCACCGAGATGGGATTGTAATCTCTCTGTTCCCTTCGTAACGTTTCGGTCTAACCGAAGTGAGCGATCGGTCCCACCGAGATTGCAATGTAAACTCTCTGTTTCCTTTTTGTAACATTTCGGTCTCACTGAAAAGAGCAAATCGGTCCCACCGAGTTTACCTGACCAACTCTCTGGAAAGCTTATTACCAAAATCGGTCTTACCGAGTTTATGTAATCGGTCTTACCGAGATTACGTTATGCCCTAACCCTAACAGAATCGGTCTCACCGAGATGCATGTCGGTCCCATCGAAAATCACTAACGGTCACTAGGTTTACTAAATCGGTCAGACCGAGTTTAACTATTCGGTCCCACCAAGTTTGGTAAATTGTGTGTAACGGTTGGATTTCATGTGGAGGCTATATATACCCCTCCACCTCCTCTTCATTCGTGGAGAGAACCATCAGACTAAACCTACACTTCCAACTTACCATTTCTAAGAGAGAACCACCTACTCATGTGTTGAGGCCAAGATATTTCATTCCTACCATATGAATCTTGATCTCTAGCCTTCCCCAAGTTTCTTTCCACTCAAACCCTCTTTCCACCAGATCCAAATCCTATGAGAGAGAGTTGAGTGTTCGGGAGACTATCATTTGAAGCACAAGAGCAAGGAGTTCATCATCAACGCACCATTTGTTACTTCTTGGAGAGTGGTGTCTCCTAGATTGGCTAGGTGTCACTTGGGAGCCTCCGACAAGATTGTGGAGTTGAACCAAGGAGTTTGTAAGGGCAAGGAGATCGCCTACTTCGTGAAGATCTACCGCTAGTGAGGCAAGTCCTTCGTGGGCGACGGCCATGGTGGGATAGACAAGGTTGCTTCTTCGTGGACCCTTCGTGGGTGGAGCCCTCCGTGGACTCGCGCAGCCGTTACCCTTCGTGGGTTGAAGTCTCCATCAACGTGGATGTACGATAGCACCACCTATCGGAACCACGCCAAAAACATCCATGTCTCCAATTGCGTTTGAATCCTCCAAACCCTTCCCTTTACTTTCTTGCAAGTTGCATGCTTTAATTTCTGCTGCCTATACACTCTTTGCATGCTTGCTTGAATTGTGCGATGATTGCTTGACTTGTCCTAAAATAGCTAAAATCTGCCAAACTCTAAAATTGGGAAAAGGTTAAGTCTTTATTGGTCAAGTAGTCTAATCACCCCCCCTCTAGACAAACTTCAAGGTCCTACACAAAGCTATACTTAGCGATTAAGTGTGCCACCTTATTGGTCGAACGGATGTGCTCTAAAGTTAGCTTGACAAGTTCAAAATGAAGGATGGTGAAGGTGTCGCTGAAATGTACTCTAGGCTTGCTCTTATCACAAATGAGATTGTCGGCTTAGGGAGTGAAGAGATGACCGACAAATTCATCATCAAGAAAATCCTAAGAGCATTGGATGGAAAGTACGATACCGTGTGCACATTGATCCAAATGATGCCAAACTACAAAGATCTCAAGCCAACGGAAGTCATTGGAAGGATTGTTGCTCATGAGATGTCACTCAAGGATAAGGAGGAACTTCACAACAAGTCAAGTGGTGCTTACAAAGCCTCAAGTGAAGCCCCCACATCATCAAGTGAGAAACAAACCTTCAATGAAGAATTGAGCTTAATGGTGAAGAACTTCAACAAATTCTACAAGAGTAGAAGCAAAGAAAGAAGCTCCAAGTCAAGGTCTTACAATGACAAGAGATCTTCTAGTCGAGAGCGCAATTGCTACAATTGTGGGAGGCCTGGACACTACTCCAATGAGTGTACGACACCCTACAAAAGAAGAGAAGATTCTCCAACAAGAAGGAGCAAAAGAGAAGAATCACCACCAAGAGAGAGGAGGAGTAGAGATGATCGTTATGAACGAAGACCCTCACGGAGAAGCAAGGATTAGGAAAGGAAGGACAAGTCATCAAGGAGCTACACAAAACGAAGACATCAAGCTCATGTTGGTGAATGGGTTTCCGGCTCCGACTCCGACAAACACTCCGAGAGAAGCTATCACTCCGACTCCGAATATACTCAAGATGAAGGTGTTGCCGGTCTAGCACTTGTGTCAACCAACTCCTACGACGTATTTGATTCACCAAATGAAGGAATTGGAAGATGCTTCATGGCCAAAGGTCCAAAGGTAACACATCCCGAGTATGTTGATTTTAATGGTGATGAAGATGACTTGCTTGTGGATGATAATTTACTTGTTGACAACTCTAGTGATGAATACTATGATGAAACATCAATTAATCATGCTAATCAAACGAATGACAATGATAAGGAGAAAATTGAGCCTCTAACTAAAGAACTAAACACGTCGGTGTTTCGCTCCTCGCCGCTACGCGACGTGTCACCGTTCCGTTCCTCGCCGCCACTAGTCGAGGAGGATGCGTCGGTGTTCCGCTCCTTGTCGCGACGCGACGCGTCGCCGTTCCATTCCTCGCCGCCACTAGTTGAGGAGGACGCGTCGGTGTTCCTCTCCTCGCCGCGATGCATCGAGGTGGATGCGTCGGTGTTCCCAATCTCTCTAGCACGTGCGTCGGAGGACGTGTCGACTCCCCGCTACGAGGAGAACGCCGCGCCGCCCGTAGAGCCTCCCAACCTTGAGGAGCTTTGGAAAGAAATGGATGTCGCCTTGTGGGAGGCTTTGCCTCTAGTAGAGCGCGCCAAAATAGAGGCGGAGAAGAAGGCCGGGGAAGAGAAGCGCACCGTGGAACAAGCTGCCTGGGAGGCCTATGTCGCGTCCGAGAGAGTCTGGCAATTGGCTCTTTGGCAGAAGGCTCGTGCGAGGGCCGTGAGGGTGGCGGAGGACGCCCGTGCCGACGGTCTGAGTGCTGTCGGGCCCAAGTGCCTCATCTACGCTTGGTGGTACGTGGACCGAGTGCACGCTTCCAGCGAGGAGGAGTACCTGTTGGCGCCGGATCACCACACCGGTGAGATCGCGCTCGCCCGCCAGCAAGCCGCCAATCAGCACCTCGCGAGTTGCGAGGCTGAGGAAGAGGCGTTGTCTCGGTGCGCTGGGAAACGTCCGCGCACCAGGGCACTCGTGGCGCGCCGCAAGCGCTCCTGCGAGCGCCGTGGCTTTTAGGAGGAGTATAATTTTCGTTTCGTAAGGCAATCACATTAGTTTTGGGACGCAAATGATAAATCCTGAATGTTCAGGAATTTTTAGCGTCCTTAATTTAGTATGTAAAAGGGAAAGTTTGGAAACCTTGTGTATTCGTACGCATTTTGCAAGTACGTGCATATAGCACAAACTTTACTATATACTATCGAACTACACGTCGCTCTCGATATATGCTTGCAGACTGTGCTACTCCCTCCGTCCAGGTCAATAAGTCATCTTTGGTTGTGCACCGTGACCAAGAAGGAGGGAAGACTTGTACACCTAGATAGAGGGAGTACTACTATTACTTATGTACGTGCAAATGCACGTTTTAACATTACGATGCGGTTTTTGTAAAAGAAGAAAAACAGCACTAGTCAAGCTTGTGAAACGATTCAATGCAAAACAAATGCAAAAATGCTCGTTTGATTGTTTACTTTTAGCTTCCTTCTCTGTGGTTATTTCTCTGTCGTACTTTGTACGGAGTATCTCACTGGTTGGAAAGGCATGCAAATTCCCAAACCGCTTCCTACACCCTGTATCGAACTTTTTGCCTAACAAGTTGTGTCGTGCAATTGGAATTCCAACTTGAGTACTACTACTAGTAGGAGTACCAGGGGCCAGTTCTTTTAGGCTTCTAGATTAGTAATCCCATAACTACTACCTCTGTCCTGGTTTATTGGTCCCCATTGTAATCTGTGTCAAATTTTGATCATAAATTTAACTAATGAAATGTTAGTGCATGTCACATGCACTACTCCATCCGTCTAGGTGAGTAAGTCATCTTAGGCTGTGCACTGTGACCAAGGAGGAGGAGAAAACGAGAAACGTTAATGTTTATTTGCAAATTAATAGTATTGCATGCAATGAACTAACCACTGCATGTTGTGTTTGATATCTCAAGTCATTAAAAGCATGCACACTCTTTATCTCTTATTGGTTGATATGTCAAGAAACAAGAAACGAGGTAGAAGTTACTGCACCGCGCCTAAGTGTTTTGGTATTATTTGGTTTTCGTAAGATGACTTACACACCTAGACGGAGGGAGTAACATTTTATCAGTTAAATCTTTGGTCAAAATTTAGCACAAATTACAATGGTGAGGAATAAACCAGGATGGAGTAGTAGTTTAGAAGCCCAAATAAATGAGTGAGGTGCATTATTGTTACTCTCCACTGTGACTAATCTTGTGGGAAAAGCTGAGGAAGCCGCCAAAAGAACTGGCCCTAGGAGTAGTAGCTAGGGATCGAGTGTGCGAGATGAACCGGAGAAAGTAAATGCAGAGAGATGAAATGCAAAAAAGACGGAGGGATGTGATGGTTGCTTGTCTGTTTATTTTACCAGACCACTTATTACTCGGAGTGGTTGGGTTTTGTGATATATCGGCTTTACTACCGCGCCACGAGCGGCGTGAGAGGTGAGACTCCCGTGCAGCACCGCCCTCTACACTGGTACTACATAGGTCGTGGTTTATTAGTCCCCCATTGAATTTGACTGAAGATTTAACTGACAAAATGTTAGTGCATGTCAACCAGAACTATATCGTTGGATTCGTATTTGAACATAGTTTTGAATGATATAATTTTAGGTGACATGCATCAGCATTTATCGTACTATATATAATGTTAGTTCAATTTTTGGTCGTACTAATCTATAGTAGTAAGGTGCCCGTGTGTTGTACCGAAGAGTGAAATGCATTGATCGGGGAGTTGTTTATTTTG
The DNA here is from genome assembly GCF_018294505.1 of Triticum aestivum. NCBI lineage: Eukaryota > Viridiplantae > Streptophyta > Magnoliopsida > Poales > Poaceae > Triticum > Triticum aestivum. The sequence continues at coordinate 742,733,643 of NC_057801.1, forward strand.
ACAAAGGATATGGGGGTCATCTCATGTGTAACGGGTATCGATAGGTTTCTTCAGATATTATTTCATCTCTAGAGCTCACAAACATCCGAGTGAAATAGATAAAAAGGTATCTTTTGCAAACAAAAGTGTTCAACTGTTCAACCTGCATCCAAAACTTGTGAAGAAATAACACTTATTGTGCTTTGCAAGAAATGATCTTTAAGAATTAGTTTTTCAGTATCGATTGTTATACATGTTGGCTACAGATGACATGGCACTTTCTTATAGTCATCAGTTGGCTATACTATTAAGTAATATTAACCATGCCCTTATACACCTAGACGGAGGGATTAAATCAGGATGACTTGCAAGGGGGCAGAGGAGATGTAAGAAATGGTTCATCGTAAGTCTTTCACGAGTATTGTAGTAAAACTTCATGCATGGAAGATTCTAGACTAAACCATAAACGGATACACTTTTATTCATGTGCGATACTCCAATAGAGCAAGATCCTGCATGGAAGTCTCCACATGCTTAGACTGCGGATTACATTAAGCGAAGACTAATGATCAACATTTAACTTGATAATGCGTATGTCCAGGTGAACCTCCTTGGAGTCCCCGTGCACCGCGTCGGCGGGTAAAGGATGCCATGGGTTTTCCAAGTCCACATTGGCGGGATAGTCCCAGCTCCCCAGAGTCCAAGTCCGTTCGATGAGGTTGGTGTCGCAGCCCACGCGACCCGAAGGGGTAGTAACACTGACCACGCACCCGTACATCGGCCTCGTGTCAGTGTCAACGTCAGCGGCGTCGCCCCTGACGCACATTACAGAGACGGGGCGGCGGCCTGCGCGGGCCTCGCCGGTGCCCACAATCAAGAGGAAGACGTTGCCGTCCTCCTCTGAGACTAGCAGGCGGCGGTGATCCTCCAGCGACTCCGGCATGGTGAACGGGTAGCACGTCTCGTACTTGATGTTCTCCTCCAAGGGCCAGCAGTGACTGCTGCATGCATCCGTGAGGTGATGCACCATGTCCGCCGGCTAGCCACAAAACAGCATCGGGCACTCATAGCAGTGGACGAAGGGCTCCTTCGAGGCATCGACCAGGCCATCCATGAAACGGGAGTGGCTGTAGGGGACGTTGCGCCAGTTGAATATAAGAGCAAGTTACTACGAGATTTAATCTGAATAAGCACAAAATAAATCATGGCGGCTATAACAGAGATGAAACTAGTCATGTGGACTAGCATAGTAGTATGATACAGAGTAGAAACATGAATTCTACCACGATTTCAAATAGGAAGGACAGAAACACATACGGTGCAACGGTAGCAGCACCGTTGGCATTGAGGTTGTCGCCCATGTCGTTGAGGAAGAGGTTGCCGAGGTCGGGGAAGAAGCCGTCGTCGGTGAAGTCGTGGCTGCCAGCAGTCGCGAGAGTGCGCTCCCCAAATTTCAACAGCGCCCGCCGAATGTAGCGCGGGAGGGAGTGGCTGTAGGGGATGTTGCGGCCGCCGAATGGAGCGCAGGAGTAGTACACGAAGCAGTAGATGGTGTCCTTACAAGTACTCCCTAGTCTCTATCTATCTATATCTACTCTTATCTACTCTTACAGAAAACCGAGTTGGTGATGATGGTATGCCTGCCATCTTGTAATATAGACCGTGCGATCTATATCTGATGGATAGAAAGCCAACTATGACAATTTTACAAAATATACCCGCACCTCTCTCCACATTTACAAATAAGGCCTTGCCTCGTTCATCCTTATCTCCCACAACCTCGTGCTCCTCCCTATGTCTCTATCTCTACTACTCTTCTTTGTTTTTTATAACAAATTGAATAGTGTTGTGCCGTTCGCTACACACCCGGTTGAACACGCCTCCTCGCCTCCATCATCACCAACTGAGTCTTTTATAGGAGTAGGAGTAGAGAAAACCCGAGTTGGTGATGATGGTGTGCCGTGCAATGCATGCGCATCTTGCTATTTTTTTGCATATAAGTCCAAACACCACGTAGACACGGTCTTTGAGCACGGTTCGTAGTCATTCCACACTCGGGCATTGAAGTTTGTAACTATTTTAGATTAGAATATACTACTCCTCCGGTGCTAGTAGTAGAGCAGAGTCCTACTCTACTACTCTACTCAAGCAAGTTAGGGCATAGTACTGTAGTAGGTACTGTAGGGAGTACCAGTACTGTGATCACACAAGCAAGTTGTCTGGCATCGACATGACCCTACGCTGCTGGTATGTGTCTCGTAAGTCAAGCGGCGTGTTGTAGTCATCATCACCTGTCCACTTCCCGCAGCACATATTCGCTTCTTCATCTTTGTCCACACATAATCTCGTCCAATCTTCCATCCCTGCTAAGGCGCCTCCCCCCTCGTCCAAAACGCAAGCACTAACAATGGCAGAACCGAGCAGCGTCCGCCGAAAGAGTGGCTGGAATTTGCTCCCCACAGAGGTAATCAAGCTCATTGTTTCACGTGTGGACAATCTCAGTACCATGTCGCTCGACGCGTGCTCGTCGGGGTTGTACCGTTTACTCAAAGCCCTCGGGCCGGAGCTTTTTAAGCCAGCTCCTTGCTTGCTGATGCCGCCTGATCTTCAGAAACGGCGTGTCACGCAGCATAACAATCATAGGGTGGCGAGCATCAACCCCCTTGATGGTGATCCGATCCCCGTCAGCCTCAACTACATTAACGGTATGTACTGGGTCGACATGAACACGTCTTGGATGGTGCTCGTCGATGGTCGCGGCAGCTGGATGCTCATGGAGGTTTACACCCAGCGATTGATCCCCCTTCCTTCGATTAACACTGCACTACTTTGGCACCGTGGCCTAGAATACTCGGAATCTTACAGTAGCCAACATGATACCAAGTTTGATTTGCTCAAGGTTGTAATCTGCCAAGTGCCCACAAGATCTGCGAATTATAAAGACTTCAGGCTAATTGCGTTCTTCAACCGCGGTCTCGCCTATCTGACAGGTCACTGCGGTAAGTGGATAAATCTGCACGTCCATCACAGGATCATACATCCTCCACGGTTATCTGATGCCATTGAACTAAAGGGCTTCATTTACGTTGTCGACTCCTTCTATGGCTGGACGTATTGCTGGCCTACTCCAGTCATCGCTACAAACGGCTGTTACAACAGTATGTTACTTTCCTATGATATCATGATAGCTTGCTTATATTACTGTCAACATTTACTAAAAAAATATTCATACTCATAACATGTTGTTCATAAGATTGACTAAATCAAGAGCCCTTTTTTATTTGACTCCAACTTGATATGATGTTGTAGGCCGCCTGGTGTCCCTACCCTTCCTAATCCCAGAACCTTTCAAAGAAAAGCGGCATGCCAGTTGCAAGTGGTTCCTGACTCGATCAGACGACGGCGAAAGATTGATGATCGTTCGCACGTACCGGACGTGTTGTTTCGCGGAATACAATCACAGTCACTGCAAGGTCTTTGAGCAGGATCCCGGCTTCTCTGGGCCTTCAGGAATTTTTTACTGGAGGCTGGTAAGTAGCCTTGGTACACGCTCTCTATTTGTCGGACTGAATTATCCGATTAACCAGGAGATAACCGACGGCAAGGATCATGATGGCAGAGCGGTTTCGTTCATCAGGCAAAACTGTGAGTACACAGTGTACCATGCGTCTCTGCATGCACCAACCCTGATATGTGCCGCCACGCTCTGCAGCCCAAAGTAGGAGAGAGGGTCGCAAGTATCAGACTTCGACCTGCTGGCTGGAGTTTCCCCCGTCAGGCACCCATCTGGTTCAAGCCGTCAGCCAATCTCCATAGCTTAATAAATAGTAACGTCTAACTGAGCCAGTTAGTTAGATGCGTACACTTGTGTAGTAGGATCTTTATTTAGTTTGATGCATACACTTGTTCTTTATTGGTAGCCCTTTGTAATGATGGATGATGTTTGGTTTGGAAGAGAGAGTTGCTTCTTCACTCTTCTGGCCTGCTTACTGCTTCTGTTGCATCCTCAGCCCTGGTTGCTGCTGCTGCTATTTTCAATGTACAATCAGTAGTATATTTCATCTGTTGGTTGAATAAATGTGTTGTTAGAATGACAAACACAATGTTTTGGAAGTCTTTGCACGGGTTCGATCCTTTAGTGCCCCGTACCGTACGTAGCTCATACTATTTTTCATACGGAACACATTTTCCACTTGTTGATAATATGCAGCCCACTGATGAAGGCCCAATAGAGAAGCCCATAATTAACTGGAAGGGAGGCTCTCACATGAATCCGGCCCAGGTACATGCTCATGGTCCCCTAAACATAAATAAGTAAATAAATAAATAAAGCTAAATGCTGATGCACCAGTTCTTTGGGAAAATAAGTAGCCCAGTATTTCTTTTTGAAGAATACCCAAGCTAGGCCTATTTGTTTTCTCTAAATTGCCGGGCTGCAAATCTTTCAAGACGATGAGGGATGCATTCTGTCCTGGCCAAAGACTATGGTCAATGTCTGTTAAAAGTAATATCGAAAGGGGTTGAAAAATCCAAAAAAATTATAGCAAATGGGATATTAGTTTCTTTTTTTGTTTTTGTTCTTCACTGATATCTTATACGTATTTCATTGGATTTAACATGACATAGTACAAATTTATTTTTAAATTTGCTTTAGTATGGCTATTAATTTTTGGATTAAGAATATTTCGTTCCCCAGCAAAAAAAATTCGAATTTTCAAAATTTCCCACATATTTAGTTAATTTTTTGACCCTGGTACTGACCAGAAAATGGCCAACAATTCTAAAAATGGAAAACGGGCTGCAATAAATTCCATATGAATTAGAAAATGAGTAAAAATTATAAAAATAATAGCAAATGGGATGTACACGCCACAAATTTCGAGGCTGACTTGTTTACGCAAGGCTTTGTCAGTGAACACACGATTCTAGCAGTAGTGACTGTTGGATGTCCATCCAACGGCTGACGTGCATCTTCAATCTCTAATCTTCCTGCTCCAGCCGCCTAAACTAGCGCCGGCGGGACTGCCTGCTCCCTCCTCTTGTGGCCCGCTGTGATGCCGAACAGGCTTCCCCGACCCACCTTACTCCCTATGCTGGCCTGGCCGCATGCAATCAACTGCCTCCTTATTACACGAAAAAAATGATTCCTCCCACTGACATCTGGGGCGCACCGGTTGGGAGGCTGGCCTGTGGGCCTACTAAGTTGACGCGTACGCAGGGCTTGTCAACTTAGTCAACAAATGATTCTAGCAGCAGTAATCGTTGGATTTGAATCGAACGGTCCTGCTGCTTCTTCAATCGCTGCTCTTCTTGCACCAGCCGCACAAACCAGCACCAGCCGCCCAACTCCAGTGGCCGGCTGTGCTGCGGTTGAGGCCTCATCGCCCCCTACTACTCCCACCGCTAGCCAGGCCCTGTGGCGACGGCAGCCTCACACCGCAGCCAAACCAGTGAACCCTCGTACTCCTCTCCGCGTGGGCATCCACTGTCGCGTCTTCCCCGGCTCCGCGTCATCCCCTTCCTAGGCCTCGCCGTCGTCCATCGCCTTGGTGCTCTTGGCGCGGAACAGTACTGTACATGGAGAGGCTGACAGCTGGCTCCATGGCCACAACCTAGTTTTTTTGTGATTTACGAAGTAAGTCGCTTTGTCAGGCCTGTTGGGCTGCAAATCTTTCAAGACAAGGAGAGCTTTCATTCGGCTGACCGAGAAAATGGCCCATCAATAATGAGAAATAGGTTGTACATTTTTAAAACACATCAAACCGGCAATTAGTTTCAAATACCTTTTTTTATTTCGAGATTTTAAATTACATTAATTTTTATGCATGGAGAATTTGTTGGATTTTATATTGATATACATTTATTTTCAAAATCAGTTTGAATGTGAGTCGAAATTTCGGGATTAAAAATAGTTCGGACCACACCGAAATATGCAAAATTTCGTATAATTTTTTAACCCTGGCCACAATATGGGCTGTAATGCTAAGAAAAAGAATACGGGCTCCAAAAAAACCTTAAGAATTAGCAAATGGGTTGTAAATTATTAGAAATAATGGCAGATGGGTTGTATGCTGTTTTCCACATATTTGAGGCTTTTCTAAAAAAAGGTTGACGCACAAGCAGTGACTGTTCGATGTCCATCGAACGGCCGTCGTGCTTCTTCAATCTCTGCTCTTCCTGCTCCAGCCGCTCAAACAAGCGCCGGCGGGACTGCCTGCTCCCTCCTCCCCGCGATCGGCTATGTTGCTGGCTAGGCCTCACCGCCCCACCGTACTCCCATCGCTGGCCTAGCCATCCCTCTACTCACCCACACCTGCTGTTATTCTATGGCGACAGCAGACGAACCAGTAAACCCTCGTACAGTCATACTCCCATCCGCGTGGGAAACAACTGCCGAGTCTTCCCTGCCTCCGTGTCGTTCCCTTCCTAGGCCTCGCTGTCGTCCACCGCCCTGGTGCTCTCGGCGCGGCCTGGTCAACATGGTCAACGACCGACATGCATCTGAAGTGGACTATATGTGGAGAGGCCGACAGCTGGGTCCACGGCCGCACGCAAGGAAATGCCTCCTTATTACGCGCAAGATAATGATTCCTCCACCTGACATCAGGGACCCACCGAAATGGCCTCTGTATTTCGCAAAAAAAACGTTACCGGCGCAGACAGCTCGGACCCACCAGCTATATCTTCGCACGCAAGGAAGTGCCTCCTTATTACGCACAAAAAAATGAATACTCCCCCTGTTAGCTGGGACCCAGTATAGTGGTGGCAGGCTGACTTGTGGGCCTACTAAGTTGACGGGGACAGAGGGCTTTGTCAACTTAGTCAATATGCACGATTCTAGCTCCAGTGACCGTACGATGTCCATCGAACGGCCGTAGTGCTTCTTCAACCTCTGGTCTTCTTGCTCCAGCCGCCCAAACCAGCACCGGTCGTGCCTCGTGCTCCTGCCTCCCGTAGCCGGCTACGATGCGGCGGAGGCCTCACCGCCGCCTACTACTCCCACCGCTGGCCAGGCCATCCCTCTACTCACCCACACCCCCTGTTATTCTGCGGCGATGGCAGCCTCACACCGCAGTGAACCAGTGAACCCTCGTACTCCTCTACGCGTGGGCATCCACTGCCGCATCTTCCCCGGCTCTGTGTCGTCCCCTTCCTAGGCCTCGCCGTCGTCCACCGCCCTGGTGCTCTCGGCACGGCTTGGTAAACGTGGTAAAGGAACGGATATGTGAAAGAGTTTCATCATGATAAGCTCGAACCCAAAATGGATAAATACATCTTCATAGGATACCCAAAATGGTTGGGTATACCTCCTATCTCAGATCCGGAAGCAAAAGTAATTGTTTCTAGAAATAGGTCTTTTCTCGAGGAAAGGTTTCTCTCGAAAGAATTGAGTGGGAGGATGGTGGAGACTTGATAAGGTTATTGAACCATCACTTCAACCAGTGTGTAGCAGGGCACAGGAAGTTGTTCATGTGGCACCTACACCAATTGAAGTGGAAGCTGATGATAGTGATCATGATGCTTTGGATCAAGTCACTACCGAACCTCGTAGGTCGACAAGGACGCGTACTACTTCAGAGTGGTACGCAATCCTATCTCAGAGGTCATGTTGCTAGACAACGATGAACCTACGAGCTATGTGGAAGCGATGGTGGGCCCGGATTCCGACGAATGGATCGAGGCCATAAAATCCGAGAAAGGATCCATGACTTTGGAAGAAATACTTGATGGTCGTAAGGATGTTGGGTATAGACGGATTTTAAAAGGAAGACAGACAATGATGGTAAGTATCACCATTAAGAAAGCTCGACTTGTCATTAAGATGTTTTCCGACAAGTTCAAGGAGTTGACTACGATGAGACTTTCTCACTCATAGCGATGCTAAGAGTCTGTTGGAATTGGATTAGCAGTTACTGCATTATTTATGAAAATCTTGCATATAGGATGTCAAAAAAACATTGTTTCCTTGACAGTTTTCTTGAGGAAAGGTTGTATGTGATACAACCAGAAGGTTTTGACAATCCTGAAAGACGCTAACAAGTATGCAAAGCTCCAACAGTCCTTCTAAGGACTGGAGTAAGCATCTCAGAGTTGGAATGTACGCTTTGATGAGATGATCAAAGATTTTGGGTTTATACAAAGTTTATGAGAAACTTGTATTTCCAAAGAAGTGAGTGGGAGCACTATAGAATCTCTGATGAGTATATGTTGTTGACATATTGTTGATCAGAAGTGATGTAGAATTTCTAGAAAGCATATAGGGTTATTTGAAAGGTGTTTTTCAATAGAAAACCTGGAATAAGCTGCTTGAACATTGAGAATCAAGATCTATGAGGATAGATCAAAAAACACTAAATGGTACGTTCAAATGAGCACATACCTTGACATGATCTTGAAGGTGTTCAAGATGGATCAGTCAAAGAAGGAGTTCTTGCCTGAGTTGTAAGGTATGAAGTTAAGAGTTAAAGCTCGACCACGGCAGAAGAGAGAGAAAGGACGAAGGTCGTCCCCTATGCTTCAGACGAAGGCTCTATAGTATGCTATGCTGTGTACCGCACTGGAAGTGTGCCTTGCCATGAGTCAGTCAAGGGGTACAAGAATGATCCAGGAACGGATCATTGGACAGCGGTCAAAAAATTGTCCTTGGAGTAAATAAGGACATGTTTCTCGATTATGGAGGTGATAAAGAGTTCGGCGTAAAGGGTTACGTTGATGCAAGCTTTAATACCTATCCGAGTGACTCTGAGTAGCAAACCGGATACGTATAGTGGAGCAACCATTTGGAATAGCTTCAAGTGGAGCGTGGAAGCAGCATTTACAATATGACCTACAGATTTGCGAAGTACACACAGATCTGAATGTTGCAGACCCATTGACTAAAACCTCTCTCACAAGCAAAACATGATCAAACCCTAGAACTCATTGAGTCTTAATCACATGGTGATGTGAACTAGTTTAGTGACACTAGTAAACTCTTTGGTTGTTGGTCACATGGAGATGTGACCTATCAGTGTTAATCACATGGCGATGTGAACTAGATTATTGACTCTAGTGCAAGTGGGAGACTGTTGGAAATATGCCCTAGAGGCAATAATAAATTAGTTATTATTATTATATTTCCTTGTTCATGATAATCATTTATTATCCATGCTATAATTGTATTGATAGGAAATTCAGATACATGTGTGGGCACATAGACAACACCATGTCCCTAGTAAGCCTCTAGTTGACTAGCTCATTGGTCAATAGATGGTTACGGTTTCCTGACCATGGACATTGGATGTCGTTGATAACGGGATCACATCATTGGGAGAATGATGTGATGGACAAGACCCAATCCTAAGCCTAGCACAAAGATCGTGTAGTTCGTATGCTAAAGCTTTTCTAATGTCAAGTATCATTTCCTTAGACCATGAGATTGTGCAACTCCCGGATACCGTAGGAATGCTTTGGGTGTACCAAACGTCACAATGTAACTGGGTGACTATAAAGGTGCACTGCGGGTATCTCCGAAAGTGTCTGTTGGGTTGGCACAAATCAAGACTGGGATTTGTCACTCCGTGTAACGGAGTGGTATCTCTGGGCCCACTCGGTAGGACATCATCATAATGTGCACAATGTGACCAAGGGGTTGATCACGGGATGATGTGTTGCAGAACGAGTAAAGAGACTTGCCGGTAACGAGATTGAACAAGGTATCGGGATACCAACGATCGAATCTCGGGCAAGTACAATACCGCTAGACAAAGGGAATTGTATACGGGATTGATTGAATCCTCGACATCGTGGTTCATCTGATGAGATCATCGTGGAACATGTGGGAGCCAACATGGGTATCTAGATCCCGCAGTTGGTTATTGGCCGGAGAGTTGTCTCGGTCATGTCTGCATGGTTCCCGAACCCGTAGGGTCTACACACTTAAGATTCGGTGACACTAGGGTTGTAGAGATAATAGTATGCGATAACACGAATGTTGTTCGGAGTCCCGGATGAGACCCCGGACGTCACGAGGAGTTCCGAAGTGGTCCGGAGGTAAAGATTTATATATAGGAAGTCCAGTTTCAGCCACCGGGAAAGTTTCGGGGGTCATCGGTATTGTACCAGGACCATCGGAAGGGTCCCGGGGGTCCACCGGGTGGGGCCACCTATCCCGGAGGGCCCCATAGGCTGAGGGGGCGTGGGAACCAGCCCCTGGTGGGCTGGTGCGCCCCCCTTTGGGCCTCCCATGCGCCTAGGGTTAGAAACCCTAAGGGGTGGGGGCGCCGCCACTTGGCTTGGAGGCCAAGCCACCCCTAGGGCCGCCGCCCCCCTCCCTAGATGGTATCTACAAGGGGTCGGCGCCCCCCCTAGGCCCCTATATATAGTGGAGGGGAGGGAGGGCTGCCGCACCTGAGTCCCTGGCGCCTCCCTCCCTCCCATGACACCTCTTCCTCCCCGCTTGCGCTTGGCGAAGCCCTGCCGGGATCCCGCTACTTCCACCACCACGCCGTCGTGCTGATGGATCTCCATCAACCTCTCCTCCCCTTGCTAGATCAAGAAGGAGGAGATGTCTCTCCCAACCGTATGTGTGTTGAATGCGGAGGTGCCGTCCGTTCGGCGCTAGGATCATCGGTGATTTGGATCACGACGAGTACGACTCCATCAACCCTGTTCACTTGAACGCTTCTGCTTAGCGATCTACAAGGGTATGTAGATGCACTCTCCTTCCCCTCGTTGCTAGTTTCTCCATAGATAGATCTTGGTGACTCGTAGGAAAATTTTGAATTTCTGCTACGTTACCCAACAATGTGTACATACAAGCGGGGTCTCGAACGCCTACTCGCGCATACGTATGGCCAGGGCTCGTGTACATGGCTGGGTCGGAATGGAGAAACAGCATCGTCATTGTGTTCATGGGGAGCCAACCGGCTGGGTCGGAACGGAATGTGTCGTCGTGTTCATCGGGAGGGCTTGGATGGAACGGGCGATGGAAACGAGGCCTGGCGTACCGCAGAACGGAGGAAACGGACCTCCTACGTTCGGAATGGGGTCCTGTTGATCGGGAGGGGTGTGGCGTACCGCAAAACAGAGGAAACGGACCTCCTATGGTCGAAACGGGGGTCCTGTTGATCAGGAGGGGTGTGGCGTACCGCAAAATGGACGAAACGGACCTCCTACAGTCGAAACGGGGGTCCTGTTCATCGGGAGGGGTGTGGCATACCGCAAAACGGATGAAACGGACCTCCTCCGGTCGAAACGGGGGTCATGTTCATCGGGAGGGGTGTGGCGTACCACAAAACGGGACTCCACGGGATACTGTTCATCTCCACAATCGACCTCCTCCAGCCTCCACGGGCTCCTATTCATCCAGCCTCCACCGCGCGCTACTCCACCGGCTGTTCAACCACCCCTCTCCATGGGCTCCTATTCAACCACCCCTCCACGGGCTACTGTTCATCCACCCCTCCACCATCTACTGTTCATCCAGCCCTCCACGGGGTCGTCCTGTTCATCCAGCCCTCCACGGGTCCTGTTCATCCAGCCCCAACCGGCTCGATCGATCGGGGTCCTGTTCATCCAGAGGCAACGCCACGGGTCCTGTTCATCCACTCCCACCGCTCACTGTTCATCCAAACCCCCCCGCAACGCTCACTGTTCATCCAGAGAGGCAGCATCGATCGGCTTCAGTTAGCAGCAGTAGCGAAGGAATCACTCGATCGGGTTCAGTTAACATCCATCGATCGATCGCTCGGGTTCAGTAACACGTAGCCTACAGTGCAATCGCTCGGGTTCATTTAGAGCCCAACGCCTCGCTCGGGTTCAGTTAGAGCCAACGCCTCGCACGCGTACGTGTACGAGAGAAACGCACATCGATCGGCCCCCGACCACCCACCATAACCGGGAACTCCCCGAAATTTTCCTCGCCCTCGCTTCTACCATGGTTTTTTCCATCATGGACGTCCCAAAGAATGTCATGCAGCTGCGTCTCTGGCCCGCCTAGGACGAAAATCCCATTTTCTGTCATGATTTTTTGTCATAGAAGTAGGAGCCCACCACATCTATGATGATACCGGATTTTGTCACAATTATCGTCATAGAACTGTCATATGTATGATAGAAAAAAAAATTTATTCGGCCTAAAATGTCATGGATGTGTCTTTTTTTGTAGTGGTAGGTATGAGTTTATTCAAATCAAGACTTTTATGTAAAGAGAAAGGCATAACACTAACACCAGCTCCTAAATCACATAAAGCAGCTTTCACATAATTTCTTTTGATGGAGCAATGTATAGTTGGTATTCTCGAATCTCCAAGTTTTTTAGGTACTCCACCCTTAAAAGTATAATTAGAAAGCATGGTGGAGATTTAAGCTTCCGGTATTTTTCTCTTATTGGTGATGATGTATTTCATGTATTTTGCATAAGGAGGCATTTTTAAGATGGCAGTCAAGCGAGTACGCAAAAAGACTGGCCTCAGCATTTCAGCAAAGCGTTCAAATTCTTCATCATGCTTCTTCTTAGTTGATTACGTGGAAATGGCATAGGTTTTTGAACCCATGGTTCTCTTTCCTTACCGTGTTTTCTAGCAACAAAGTCTCTTTTATCATATCTTTTATTCTTGGGATGTGGGTTATCAAGATCAACAGCTGGTTCTATTTCAATATCATTATCCGGTTATTTATTATTTGTTTGAGTATCTTCATGAACCTCATCATTGTGTTTTTCATTATCAGAAGGTGAGTGTTCATTACCAGATTGAGCTTCAGCATCAGAAATAGAGACTTCATTATCATTATCAGGAGGTTTTTCTATTTCAGGTTCACTAGAGGCATGCAAAGTCCTATCTTTTTCTTCTTCTTTTTCTTTTTAGAAGAACTAGGTGCATCAGTGTTAACTCATTGAGAGTCTTGTTCAATTCTTTTTGGGTGTCCCTCAGGATAAAGTGGTTCCTGAGTCAGTCTACCCCCCTCTAGTTATTACTCTAACAATATGATCATTGATATTATTACTCATTTCATCTAACAACTCTCTTTGAGATTTAGCAACTTGTTCTAATTGAGTTTGAACCATAGAGGCATGCTTTCCTACACCTCTAACATCATTGGAGATTCTAAATAACAAGTCACTCAAATGAGCAATCATATCAGAATTGTATTTCAATTGTTTCATAACATTTGCATTGAAATGATCTTGCTTTCTAATGTAATTATCAAACTCATAAAGGCATTGACTAGGATGTTTATTATAAGGAATATCACCTTCATCAAACTTTAGTAAATAATTTACCTCTACCACCTTAGGTGGTGGTGGTGTTTCAAGCCCATGTATTTCTTTGATAGGTGGTAAATTTTTAACATCCTCTGCTTTAATATCTTTTTCCTTCATAGTTTTTCTTTGCCTCTTGCATATCTTCAGGACTGAGATATAAGATACCCATCTTCTTTGGAGTAGGTTTAAGTGGTGGTTTAGGAAGGATCCAATCATCATAATTTTTCAATATGTTATTCAATAATTCTTCAGTTTGTTCAACAGTCCGTTCCCTGAAAACACAACCAACACAACTATCTAGGAAATCCCTAGAAGCACCGGTTAGTCCATTATAGAAGATATCAAGTATTTCATTTTTCTTAAGCGGATGATCAGGCAAAGCATTAAGCAATTGGAGAAGCCTCCCCCAAGCTTGTGGGAGACTCTCTTCTTCAATTTGCACAAAGTTAAAAATTTCCTGTAAGGCAGCTTGTTTCTTATGAGCAGGAAAATATTTTTCAGAGAAGTAATAAATCATATCCTGAGGACTAGGCACACAACCAGGAGCAAGAGTATTACACCAAGCCTTAGCATCACAATTTAATGAGAACAGAAATAATTTCAGAATATAATAATAGCGAATCTTCTCATCATGAGCAAAAAGGGTGGCTATGTCATTCAACTTAGTAAGATGTGCCACAACAGTTTCATATTCATAACCATGGAAAGGATTAGATTCAACCAAAGTAATCAACTCTCGGTCGACAGAGAATTCATAATACTTATCATCAACAAAGATAAGAGAAGTAGCAAACTGGGGGTCACATTTCATTCTAGCATTCAAAGATTTCTCTTTCATTTTGCATAATAATTTTTAAGATCATCTCTATCATTGCAAGCATAAAAATCTCAAGCCATCTCCTCATCCATAACATAACCTTCAGGTACTTTTGGCAATTCATATCTAGGAGATCTAGGTCTAATAGGTGTTTCAAGATTTTTAGTTTCAAGCTATTCATCAGTTTCAGCATTCTCAAAAGCTTTAGTTCTAGCAAGTTGTTCATCAAGAAATTTACCTAGTGGCACATTATCATCAAGTAAGGTACTAGCATCATCATGAGTAGCATTCCTAACAGAAGGAGCATCATCAATAACTTGCGACATATAAGAATTGCATAGCATGCGGTGGTGTTGTAAGTTTACTTATAACAGAAGGCGAATCAAGTGCAGAGCTAGATGGCAGTTCCTTACCTCCCCTCTTCTTAGAGGGAAAAATCTTAGTCTTAGCATCCTTCAGATTCTTCATAGTGATAATTTGATAATAATCCCAAGTGACTCAACAAATATAGCTATGCTTCCCAGCAACGACGCCAGAAAAAGGCCTTGATAACCCACAAGTATAGGGGATCGCAACAGTTTTTGAGGGTATATTATTCAATCCAAATTTATTGATTCCACACAAGGGGAGACAAAGAATATTTGCAAGTATTAGCAGCTGAGCTGTCAATTCAACCACACATGGAGATTAATTATCTGCAGCAAAGTGATCAGTAGCAAAGTAGTATGATAGTTTTGATAATAGTAGCAACAACAATAGTGACAGTAGTAGTAGTAGTAACTTAGCAGAAACAATATAAGATAAATTCGTAGGCATTGGATCGGTGAATTCGTTGGATGATATTCATCATATAACAGTCATACCCCAGGGCAATACGGCACTAGCTCCAGTTCATAAATATAATGTAGGCATGTATTCCATAAATAGTCATACATGCTTATGGAAAGAACTTGCATGACATCTTTTGTCCTACCCTCCCGTGGCTGCGGGGTCCTATTGGAAACTAAGGGATATTAAGGCTTCCTTTTAATAGAGAACCGGAACAAAGCATTAACACAGGGTGAATACATGAACTCCTCAAACTACGGTCATCACCGGGAAGTGTCCCGACTTCTGTCACTCTGGGTTTGCCGGATCATAACACATAGTAGGTGACTATAACTTGCAAGATCAGATCTAGAACATAGATATAATGGTGATAACATAAACGGCTCAGATCTGAAATCATGGCACCCGGGCCCAAAGTGACAAGCATTGAGCATGGCAAAGTCATAGCAACATCAATCTCAGAACATAATGGATACTAGGGATCAAGCCCTAACAAACTAACTCGATTACATGATGAATCTCATCCAACTCCTCACCGGCCAGCGAGCCTACGAAGGAATTACTCACTGCCGGTGGGGAGCATCATGGAATTGGCGATGGAGAAGGGTTGGTGATGACGAAGATCGAAGACCCCCCTCTCCGGAGCCCCAAACGGACTCCAGATCTGGCCTCCCAATGAAGAACAGGAGGTGGCGGCGGCTCCATCTTGTGAAACGCGATAATTCTTTCTCCCTGATTTTTTTCTCCAAATATGTGATTTTATAGTATCAGGGTTGAAGTCTTCGGGGCCACCAGGTGGGGACAACCCACCTGGGCGCGCCTAGAGGGGGCTGCACCCTGGTGGGTCGTGCCCACCTAGGTGCGCCCCTCCGCTGGTTCTTGGCTCTAGAAATTCTCTTTTATTGTATACAAATTCCTCGCAAAGTTCTGTTCCAATCCTAGAACTTTTATTTCTGCACAAAAAATAACACCATGGTAGTTCTGCTGAAAACAGCATCAGTCTGGGTTAGTTTCATTCAAATCATGCAAATTGGAGTCCAAAACAGGAGGAAAAGCGTTAGGAAAAGTAGATACGACGGAGACGTATCAGCATACACCATGGTGCATCAACGACTTGGTGAAAAGCATATGTGAAAGCTCGAGTCGAAGAGTGGAGGTAGCTCGCAAGTCGACCATTCCCATTCACCTACCCGAAATAAGTGGGTTATTCATTACTGTGCCACCTTTGTTCAATCGAGTCCATGTTCTCGATCTCCCAAAACCCATTCGTTCACCGACCCATGGACCAAAGGTTTCTTGCTTGGAAGTGAGATTTCTAGTTTTCTTTAGTACAATCATTTTGCGAGAGCAACCCCGGGTTCGTTCCTAAGATGAACTCTCAACTTTCTTTGTTCATGTTTCGGCATAGGAGATAAAGCGGTAGGACAAGACTACATTGCCATACGATCTAGGAATATCTAGCGAGGATAGACTAGATCATAACTGACCCCACTATTAGGTAAACTCTAACATTGCTCCCATGTGTAAGGCAAGGCATGCGAGGTCTCCTCACAACTCATCTCATAATTATGTGATCCTTGCGATCTCACTATTGTGCACCAGACCCTAGCTCATACGAGGCTACTATCCCATAATACACCAAACCCCATCACCATTGTACACCTCCATAGTGAGGGCCTGAACCTCGGTAAATTACATCATGTGAATTCCATTTTTGTGTATCCTGCTATGTGCACAACCCAATCGTGCTTACTGTCAGGATCTTGTACTGACAGTCCGTGCATCAGGCAGGGGTAGCGCTGGCTAGAGATCAGATCCAGATGGGATCCCACTTCATTATCGGAGTTGAGCTCGTTGTCCCGAGTCACCTCTTCTTCTTGTCTTGCCTCATGTGCTTCTTGTATTTCATTCTGTGCTTGTTGTTCATGTTCTTCATATATATGTTGTTGGGAACGAAGAGCTTCATGCGCTTGCTTCGCTTGTTATTGAGAACAAACTTCTTTTTGTCTATGTGGGTATGTTCTTCCTATTCTTGATGGTCGCGCTCATCATAGGCTCCTTCCTCTCAATCTTTTCATTGTCATCGCTCATGATCCAATATGCAGTCTTGTAGTCTACTGCCACAGTGAGGTTGTGGAGAACAATTTTTCTCTTATTCTTCTTAGTAGTTGTGATGTCAAGACTGGTGTGAATTTGCATGTGGTGGATGCTTAGAAGCATTTGAACTTGCATAGAGTCTTGTTGATGATGAAGATGTAGATGCGTTCAACTTTCATACATGTATATGATCTTGTCCATTTACGCATCCAACTTGGATTTAAGGTAGTCTTTGTTGTGAGTTTTGACTTCGTGCAACTCAGCATGCAAGTGGTGACAAGATTGTTGTTAGAAGGGAGAGATGATTGGTGGAATAGTTGATTGTGGTATTGCTTGAGCCTCGTGGGCATATATATAGGAGTACATGGTCAACATGGAGTACAAGACAAGCCGGAACATATCCTAGTCTATCTCGTATTTCCTAACTAAACATAATACTCAACATCCCCTGCAGTCACAACGGTAGCGATGCAGACAGTGAGACTGGAGAAGAATCCGAAGTCAAGCTGATTGACACCCCCCACACACACACACACACACAGTCGTAACGGTCGATGCATCATGGAGTCGAGGCTGGAGTGAAAACCGACGAGGTTGCTCAAGCAGGCGGTAGCCTTTTGTGACGTTTG
Source organism: Triticum aestivum (assembly GCF_018294505.1). Lineage (NCBI taxonomy): Eukaryota > Viridiplantae > Streptophyta > Magnoliopsida > Poales > Poaceae > Triticum > Triticum aestivum. The sequence continues at coordinate 742,751,239 of NC_057801.1, forward strand.
CCGATGTAGCCGAGAGCATGGGTGGTGTAGCCGTGGTTGAGGTAGTTGTGCGAACAATGTCGTGGTCGAGGTCGAGTCGGGGTAGCCAGTGTCGAGGATGTCACCGGGGAGCCGCGGGCGCAAGGAGGCACCGAGTTAGTCATAGGCGCAGTGGTGTCGAAGTAGTGGTGCGCCAGGAAGTAAATGGTGTTGACGACGCGTCGCGCCGGGGTTGCCAACCCCGGGGACACATCGTAGACGAAGGCACGCGTCAGTGTTGCCAGCACCAGGCATGCGTAGAAGGACGAAGATGAAGTTGATGAAGCGCACCAGGCTTGCCAGGCCCAGGGACACGTCGTGGACGAAGGCACGCGGCGGTGGTTGCCAGCATCGGGCATGAGTAGACTGGGACCTGCACGAGCTGTACGCCATGTCGAAGAAGTCGGAGAGGCCAGCAGAGAAGGACTCGATGATGGTTGCGGCGCCAATCAGCATTGTGCCAATGTAGCCCGCGGTTGTCTGAGTAGATGAAGCGGTCGGGGTAGATGACAGCGATGGTGGCGACGGGCTAGTGCTAGAGGAAGACGAAGGGGGTGGACCGGCAGTTGCGGTGGCTACGGGGGTAGCAGTGGCGGCGGCTGAAGAAGAGCGGCGCCAGCGACTAGGTTAGGACCGCGGTGGCGATGCTCTAAGTAGGCGAAGAACCCTGAGAGCGTGATGAAGACCAGCACGGACGGTGGCGTTCCCACGCCAAGGGAAACGGCGCGGTGCGTACCACAGGAGGTCGACGCGCGATGATGGCGGAGTGGACCGCGGGCAGCGGCGCTACAGCCCGAAGGGGCGACGCAACGACGGCGGGCAGGTCGGGGCGACGGCAGGAAGACCTCGGGGCGGCTGCGGGGACAGCCTCGGGGCGACGGCTGGGACCGAGTATCGCAGCACTACGGCCCGTAGGGGCGACGCAGCGGCAACGCACGAGTCGATGCAGTCGCAAGGAGAACCACGGGGCAGCGGCGCTGTGGCCCGACGGGTTGACGCAGCGGCAGCCCGTTGCTCAATCGGCGGAGGTGCGCACTGAACTCGTGGACGCTCTTCACGGAACCTACGGAGGCGCACGTAACCGACGGAACAGCTCGGTCGCGCGGCGTAGATGAGGCGGATCGCGGCAGCGAGCGGGTGATCAAGCTGATCGCACGCGAGGTCGGGGACGCATCTTGGTGGAGACGGGGTGGTGACAGAGTCCGAGATGAAGCCGGCGATGATGGATGGAGTGGGACGACGAGCGAACGAGCATGTCAGCACCGGCACCCGGTCCACCAAAGCAGCGCCGGCGCCCGGGCAGCAAGGCCCAGTGACCAACGGAGCAGCGGCGCCCGAGTTGAGGCAGCCAACGAGCCTGACGTAGCCGTCCCGACGCAGCCGAGGACGAGGCCGGCGAGGTAGACCGCCGGGCCGCCATGCAGAAGCGGCAGAGGCGGGTGGCGTGGATCGATTGGCGGGCCGACGCGCGAGCGGTGGCTATGATTGGCCGCCGCATGGCACGAGGCCGCCGGGTATAGGCGATGCAGGTGTTCCAGTCGATGCAGGGCGGTGACGGCCGGCACAGGGCAACGGGCGGGCCGGCGCGCGAACGACAGCCTTGAGGGTTGCCTGTCGCGTGAGGCCGCTGGGTCGGTGAAGTAGCCGGCCGGTCGCGCCGGTGTCGGAGTGGAGGCGCGGGGTGTCGACGGCGGCGGTGAGCGACGCAAACCAATCCAGTGGATCGGAAAACCAAAAGTAGACGCCGATCAAAGCGACCGGCAAGAGAGAGAAAACCCGGATCAAAGGATCAGGAAAAAGACTCTCTAGGGCAGCCGGTTGACACGACTGGCAGACGAACCCTAGGTACGGGCGGCGCAGCCCCCGGCGGCGGTCGTGAAGGACGACCGCCTCGGGGGCGGCGCGCAGAGGGGAAGCGACGGGAGGCTAGGGTTTAGAACCCGAAAACTAATACCATGTTAGAAGGGAGAGATGATTGGTGGAATAGTTGATTGTTGTATTGCTTGAGCCTCGTGGGCATATATATAGGAGTACATGGTCAACTTGGAGTACAATACGAGCCGGAACATATCCTAGTCTATCTCGTATTTCCTAATTAAACATAATACTCAACCATTGCCCTGTGCTCATGTAGGATGGTGTTGGCGTCATTGATGGCTCGTTTGAGGCCGAAGTGATGAGCCTTTGACGTTTAGTTGTTGGTGTCTTGTTGGTCATCGTAGACTGGATTAGATGTACCTTCCCTTTTCATCAAAACACTCGAGCAGGCTGCGAGTAGAAACGGGGATAAACAATACGAAAGTGACCTCTTACCGATGTTAGTGACGGATCAGGTGATCTCACAAGTGTCAAAGCAAATTTAATAACTTGGTATTGAGCCTTGTCCAATCTCAAACCTACATAGAAGGCTTATAATGGATCTTGCTAGCGAATAGTGGCACGAAATTAAGCAATTTGAAGTTCAAGATTTGCAAAAGGTTGAAAGTGAATCGCAATGAACTCAAAAAGCTATGCAAGTGATCACAAATGTAAGGATAGAAAGGGAACAAAAAAATGCACGCGCAACACGATTGAGGCTTGTCCAACCAAGGATATGAGCATACAAAATTCGCCTAATGAAGGCTAAGCTCGTGTTGCACAAATGCAAGAAGAGACACTAAGAACAAGGATTCGGTCACTTGGCTACCACTCTACTACTAACAAAACTTGATGTTTCTTGTAAGTATCCTTGGCACTTATGTTTCTTTTGCTCTTTGCACCTTTTGCTTATAAGCATCTTTTTATATTCCTTTTTCTTCCTTTTTGTCTTTTCTCTTTGAGCCAAGATCAAAACCTATGGCTTCCTGACAACAAGGTTTGCCCAACTCTAGGTAGGGCGGGGCTACGATGGCGGCGTGTTTTCGGCTCGCTCCAGTGCTTGTAGTTGTCGCTAGGTCGTCGACGGATCTGGTGGATGTAGTTTATGTTACTTTTGGGGTTCTTTATACTGCCATGACAATTGATGAATATATAGATCGTAAGTTTTTCCCACAAAAAGAATCTGAACCATCAAATCAGTTTCATTAGCTTCCTTGTATAAGATACTCCCTCTGTCCCAAAATAAGTGTCCCAAGGTTAGTTCAACTTTGTACTAAAGTTAGTACAAAGTTGAGACGCTTATTTTGGGACGGAGGGAGTATATACTTTCATGCTACGTGACATTAGATGTTGTAAAATTTACCATATTATTCTATAAATTTGAACAATATTGAACAAGTTTCTTTTGTGAAATAGGACATAGATCTATTATAAAGGTTTATAAGAAATACAAAGCACCCTAAACATAAATTTACATCGAGGACCCAGCTCCACTCAACAATCACTACCACCACCAGTTCGAGGCACAAACTCACCACTTTCGTCGCTCCCTGCCGGAGCGGGCTTGACCTGGTTGATGACAAATGGGAAGTCTTCATGCATGTTCCCCTAAAGATCATCGCCCAAGAGCCACTTCCATTACCTTTGTACCCTTTAATCGATTTGAAGCGCCCGACACCAAATCACGCTGGCATACATGCACGATGAGAAACCCTAACCTTGCCCCCAAAGGAGATAGTAGGAATCTACGTAGGAGCTACGTCAATTTCGTCCCAATGAATGGATTCAAGAGGGGTTGGAGCCTCAAAGATGAAAGCGCCATCCACCAAAATGCCACCCCTGTGAGAAAAAAAACCCTGACCAAAACTACTAGCCGAGCCAAGGAACCGGATGTCGGTGTCAAAATAGGCAGATCTCGGGTAGGGGGTCCCAAGCTGCGGATCTTGGATCGATTGGTAACATGAGGCATAGAGATGGTGTTTACCCAGGTTCAGGCCCTCTTGAAGAGGTAAAACCCTACGTCCTGCTTGATTATATTGACGTGTATGTGATGGTTACAGAGTTGATCTACCACGAGATCGAATGAACTAAACCCTAGAAGAGTAGGATGATGGTTCTTCTAGCCCTCTGGTTTATATAGGCATGAGGGGTATCTAGGGTTACATATGATCAAGTGTCGTCAGGGGATAAACATGCCATCTTCATTATCTTGACTTGGCGGATACACCAAGGCTTCGGAGGTTTCCTTCTTGAACACGGAGTCGCTCATAGTTCGGCCTTCCAACAACGGATCAAGAGCGGCCCACATGTCTGGCCCATAAGAGATAGACCGGCACCCCGAGGACCCCTTAGTCCAGGACTCCCTCAGTAGCCCCCGAACTAGTCTTCGAAGCCGAGGCATGTGGGGGAATCATTGGCTTTGTGGACCAGTTCCTTCCTTCCATGGTACTTACGCCAGGTACGCAGTTCCCCTTAGCCAAACCTTCAAGGGTTGCCTGGCCAAGTTCGGCCACGCATTATCCGAATTATGACCTGATTTCTGAATTGTATATATTACTTAGCCTCGAAGGCAAGCCACTCGAGTGCGGACAATGCCTTCACCTGACAACTTTTGGCGAAAGGCTCGACAAGAAGCTACATAGCAGAAGGCGGCGGCCGAACGTGCGGCCGCCAAATTGAAGACGATAAAGACGGCCGGTGAGGAACACAAGGCTAGGGTGGCAGAAGTACAACAGGATCTCAAGGATGCCATCACAAAATGTGAGGACCTTGAGCAAAAAAGTAAGGATCAGGGCTCCGAGCTGACCTCGTTGAAGTCGGCAATCAAAGAGGAGCGGGTGAAGGCATGATTGCTTGTAATCTGCGTTGGTATTTCCCCGAAGAGGAGAGGATGAAGCAGCACAGCAAAGGTAAGTATTTTCCTCGGTTATGAAACCAAGGTTATCAATCCAGTAGGAGAACCAAGCAACACTAAGTAAACAAAAGTTTTCCTTGATACATATAACATTTTCCACAAAAGTTTGCCATGGCCCATGGCAATAACTTTAACTTTGTATGTTTCCCCGTTTACTACCATGGCAATTTTCTCCTGCCTGTATTTGTTTTTCAAAAATTTCCATGACAAAATTATGTTATATTCTATGGCAAATTTATCGAGTTTACCATGGTTAATTTTAAATTTGTATCATGGCAACTTCTCCATGTTTTTACTTTTGCTTGATGTGTGTAATTAAAACACCATGTCAATTTTTCTGTATAAGTTTTTCTTCGTAAATTCCATACAAAGCATGTCAATTTTAATTAAAACATCATGGAAAATTTTAATTTTTAAGAATGGCAAATTTTATTTTGTTGTACCTTGCACTGGTTTATTCTCGGACCACGACAAATTTTATTTTTTCGACCTTGGAAAGTTTTAATTTTTTTCATTAACTTTTTTGTTCAAAGACACGCCCACTAACATGTTCTTTATATTCTCACGTAGCTGGAATTTTGGTGTTTTTATTATAAAAGAAACAACATTTTTTTTATTTTTAAGGCATGTTTTTTTGTTTATACAAAGCTGGGCCATTTTAGGCTCTATTTGATTTCACTTACAACGTGCTGACTGAAGGGGCCGAAAGGGTTCGGGCTGGCGTTCCACCACACCAAACGACAGAATCGTTCGTCCAATCGCTTCTCCCTGTCGAACCTTTCATTTGATCTGGGGCTTTCCCAAGCCGAACAATCGGGCGTTATCGGGGTCCTAAAAAATACATGTATATAAAAGAGCTTATTTTGTATTTCCACGGTTTAGTTTCTATCATTTATTATTTCTCGAACAACGGTTTAGTGTATTTTGGATAAAGCATGCTAAATTTTTGGGCGCTCCTACGCATCTGTCGGTGGATCCGCCTCGCGAGCCATCAGATCTGCTTGATTGAGCCGCCAAGCGTCACCCTTCTATCATTGCAACACAGGGCGTGTTGCAAGAATTTTCTGCAACACAAGTCATGTTGCAAAATAAATTACAGCATAGGTCAAGTTATAGTTTTTTTTGCAACAAAGGCCTTTTTTGGCAATAGAGCTCTTATTACAGTCTTTTTTGCAACAGAGGTCTGATTGCAACATTTTTTTTACAATAGAGATCTTGTTACATTTTTTCTTTTTTTTGTAAAAAAGATCTTCTTACAACTCTTTCTGCAACAGAGATATTGTTGCAGAAACTCACTTATAGAGAATCTGACATGCGTTGCACAGAAGAGACGGCGGATGCTTGCGTACAATCCGTCGGCTGAAGCCAAGCATTTTCCATTGTAAGGGCTTATTTATCCCATAGTGGTTTTGGTGATTGATGACAATGCTTTTGCGGACTAATCGTGTGCGTTAAGTTCTTTCAGAGAATCATCCATTGGCACGAGACGATTTCCTTCCCTCGGTGTTTTTATTCAAGACGGTGTAGCTCCTGCATTTCGTTGTTGGTGGACTAGTTTCGTAGGAGTCACCGTACTATTAAGAGGGGATCCGCTTTGGTAAGACTAGGGTGGAATCAACACGTACACATCCTTATCACACCCGTCGTCTTCCTTTCGCATCTTTGGAGCTGCACCTCTCTTCCGTACCTGCTTCGCCCTGTGCCAGCGGTAGTACCGCGGTCTACAGCGGTAGTACCGCCGAAGCCCCCCAGCGGTAGTACCGCTCCACGAAGCGGTAGTACCGCTCCGCAGAGCGGTAGTACCGCTCGCGGGCTTCTGCCGTAGTACCGCGTAGTACCGCGCCTACTGCCGCCTCGATTCGAGACGGTGTTTTCTTGTGTCGGGTTTTGTGGCACTAGTAGCGGCAGTACAAGCGGTAGTACCGCTCTGAGCGGTAGTACCGCTCTACTCCCGCGGTAGTACCGCTCTGGGGCCAGTGGCCTGACTTTCTCTTCAGCGCGGTAGTACCGCTGAATAGGGAGCTGTAGTACCGCCCTTCCCTAGCGGTAGTACCGCTTTGTGCGGGGCTGCTCAGTGGGGTAACGGTTGGATGTGTCCCCCCACTATTTAAAGGGGTCTTCTTCCTCCTAGTTGAACTACCTCTTTCCCCCAAAGCTCCATTGTTGCTCAAAGCTCCATTTTCGCCCGATCTCTCTCCCTAGCCAATCAAACTTGTTGATTTGCTCGGGATTGGTTGAGAAGGCTCAGATCTACACTTCCACCAAGAGAAATTTGATTCCCCCCACTTATCCCTTGCGGATCTTGTTACTCTTGGGTGTTGAGCACCCTAGACGGTTGAGGTCACCTCGAAGCCATACTCCATTGTGGTGAAGCTTCGTGGTGTTGTTGTTGTTGTTGGGTGCCTCCGGTTGTTGTGGAGTTTGCCCCAACCTTGCTTGTAAAGGTTCGGTCGCCGCCTTCAAGGGCACCAATAGTGGAATCACGGCATCTCGCATTGTGTGAGGGCGTGAGGAGAATACGGTGGCCCTAGTGGCTTCTTGGGGAGCATTGTGCCTCCACACCGCTCCAACGGAGACGTACTTCCCTTTAAAAGGAAGGAACTCCGGTAACACATCCTCGTCTCCACCGTCTCCACTCTTGGTTAATTCGTGCCCTTACTTTTACAAGCCTACTTGTTGTTACATCCTTGCTTGATTGTGTGCTAGTTGTTATTGCATCATATAGGTTGCTCACCTAGTTGCACATCTAGACAACCTATTTTGTTGCAAAGTTTAATTTGGTAAAGAAAAGCTTAAAAATTGTTAGTTTCCTATTCACCCCCCCCCCCTCTAGTCAACCATATCGATCCTTTCAATTGGTATCAGAGCCTCGTCTCTTTATTAAGGACTTTGCCGTCCGAAGAGTATGGTTGACGTCAACGACGGTGCGGAGGAACACTCCGGTGTGAATCCCATCTCGTCTTCGGCCGAAGGGGGAACCTCAGTCTCTCGTGAGGAATTCAATGTGGCTTTAGACACATTGAAAACCTCCATGACGGCCGAGGTTAAAAGCATGTTTACTGAATTCCTAGAGGGACTCAAACTATCTACCTTGCCGATGAAAGTGGGTGATCCCACTAACAAGGTGACGGATGCTAACCCCGACAAGGGGGAAGCTAATAGTGAAAAGAGTCCGTCTACTAGTGGTAGAAATGGCACCGGCATCTTTGCCCATGTGGAACCCCCGGTGTATAAAGGACCGATCCCCTCTACGCATTTGAATCATGCCGGTCCTCCTCCTAAATATGTGAAAAACGAAGATTTTGATTCTTGGGTATATCGCTTCAAGCGTCATTTAAAACATATGAATACTAACCTTTGGAGAATTATTGAAGAAGGTTTCTATCCTCATGATCCAAGCAACTTCACCCCTCGAGAAGAAGTGGACAACCAATTCAATGAGAGTGCTCTCTTCATCATCCAAGATGCTATCCTTCCCGAAGATCTCCCTCATCTTCGACCTCATGTCATGGCTAAAGAAGCATGGAAGTATGTCGAGCATATGTATAGAGGAAGTGCTAGCATTCAACGCTCCAACTATGAAGTGGTGCAAGATGAAGCCGATGAGTTTGCAATGAAAGAGGATGAAGAACCTCGTGAGCTCTTTCGAAGAGTGACCAAACTTGCGGTCGCACTCCGAGATCATGGGAGTAAAGACACGGATGACAATTGGATCAAGCGCAAGTTCCTCAAGGCCATGATGCCCTACAACAAGGCCATGTCCTCCGTCATCCGCCAAAGACCGGACTTCCACTCCATGACCTCTGGTGAAGTGTTGGATGAGTTCATTGCAATGAACATCTTGGATAAGACCGCCGACAATGCGGTGCTCCGTTCCCAAAGGGCAAAGAAGCCCAATCTTGCCTTGAGGGCCAAGGTTAGTGTGGAAGAAGAAGAAGAAGAGGAAGATGAGGAGAGCAACCCCGAGGACACAAAGTATGATTATCATGAGCACATGGCTCTTGCCTCAAGACAGTTTTGGAGTAAGAAGACTACAAGACCCAACTTCAACAAGAACAACTCAAGTGGCCTCAAAGGGAAGCAACAAGTTAGAACTTGTTTCAACTGTGGCAATGTTAGTCACTTCATTGCGGATTGTCCATACGAGAAGCGGGAAGACAATGGTGGCAAGTTCATTCGAAAAGACAAAGCCAAGTTCTTCCCCAACAAGAACAACTTCACCAAGAGGACTCCCTCTCGTGGGTTGGTGGTTCAAGAAGAATACCGTGAGGATGACGATGATGATGAAGATGGTGAAACAATGGCCAGGGCATCCGTTGCCATTGTCTCAACTCCTCGGGTGTCTCTATTCGATGCACCTAATGAGAACATCACCGCCAAGTGCCTCATGGCTAAGGCCACCAACAAGGTAACCCCCAACATCAAAACCACCATTATTCCTAACCCTCCTTCAACGGATGACTTTGATAATGGTAAAGGGTCTAATGAGGAGATCAATGAATTTGAGTCCTTCATGAGTAAGCTCAAGGGCAAATCCAAGAAGCATTTCGTTGCTCTCTTGGAACAACTTGGTGAAGCCAATGACATGATCGAGGCCCATGAAGAAACCATCACTAAGATGGAAAGTCATAGTCGTGACTATGCCGATGAGATATCGGATCTCTCTAATGCTCTTGAGGAAGAGCGTGAGCATCGTTTGGCTCTTGAGGAGTCACACAACGATGGTCGCGCTAAATCAAAGAAAGATCTTGATCATGCTCTTGTTGTGTCTCGTGTTCTAGCTTCCAAGAAGGCTAAACTTGGGGTTGATCATGTTAGACTCACGGAGGAGTTTGATGTACTTGACAAGGCCCACAAGGTCTTGAAAAGAGCTCATGCCACCCTCAAGGAGTCTCATGCTCAACTCCAAGTTAAGCTAACTAAGGAAAAGGCCACATTTCCTCACATGGTCTTAATTGATAATGCAAATGCTACTAACCCATGTTGTGAGCATGTGCATCTTGTGGAGGAAAATGCCAAGTTGAAGGTACAACTCGAGAAAGGTCTTGTGTCATGCATACAAGGCGAGAAGAACCTAAATGATCTTTTGAGCAATCAAAAGGAAGTTGTGGGAAAGGAGGGAGTTGGGTTCGCACCCAAGTCCAAGAATAAGAAGAAGAACAAGGAAAAGAAGAGCAAGACCAATCGACCTCCTACGCTCACGCAAACCTTTGTAAAGGAGGGAGAAGGTGCTCCTAAGGAGAAGAAGAGCAATGGGAAGAGCGGTGAAGCCAAAGAGCGCAACGCCATCTCTCCCAACAAAGCCGGCGACTTTAACCCCTCTTATGTGTTGTGTCGTGCTAGTGATGGACATGTTTATGCTAAATTTGTTGGTTCTCCTTATGAGTACATTGAATGGTCTATTTGGGTTCCTAAGACCCTTGTTACTAACATCAAAGGACCCATTACTCAATGGGTACCTAAAACCAAGCATTGATCTCTTGTAGGTGTTTGCTTCCGGTGGGGGATCATGGTTGCTCGACAGTTGAGCAACAAATCATATGACCGGGAGCAAGGACTTGGTGGTGGACGTGCACAATATCCCATCTATGCCCACCAATGTCGAATGGGGTGATGCCTCACATTCTAAGGTATTGGGTCTTGGCAAGGTTGTCATTTCTCATGATCTAACGATCGAGAAAGTCATGCTTGTTGAGTCCCTTGCGTTCAATTTACTTTCCGTTCGTCAACTCGCACTCATGGGTTTTGCCACCTTCTTTGATATTGATACCGTGGCCCTCTTGTGGAGCAAGACTCTTAAAGTAGCCTTTGTTGGGCATGTCGAGAACGGTCTCTATGTGGTTAACTTCTCAGAGCAACCCACTAAGACCGCGACATGCCTAATGGCTAAAGTTGATGTGGGATGGCTTTGGCATCGCCATTTAGCCCACGTCAATATGAGATCTTTGCAAAGTCTTCTCAAGGGGGACCATGTTCATGGACTAACAAATGTTAGTTTTGCCAAAGATCGTGCTTGCAGTGCTTGTATCGAAGGAAAGCTTCATGAAAAGGCTCACCCTCCTTCAACCATCATCTACTCGAAGAGACCCTTGGAGCTCCTTCACATGGATCTCTTCGGGCCTCCATCTTTTGACAGTCTTGGAGGGAGAAAGTATTGCTTGGTGATTGTGGATGATTATTCAAGATACACTTGGGTATACTTCTTCAAGAGGAAGAGTGAGACTCAACAAACGATCATCGACTTTGCAAATGAAGCTCAACGTCAACACAATGCAAAGATCTTGACAATAAGAAGTGACAACGGCACCGAGTTCAAGAACTACACCTTGGATGAGTTTCTTAGTGATGAAGGGATCAAGCACCAATATTCCGCACCATATACCCCTCAACAAAATGGTGTTGCGGAGAGGAAGAACCGGACGTTGATGGATGCGGCAAGGACCATGATGGCGGAGTTCAAGTCTCCATACAACTTCTGGGCCGAAGCCATCAACACAGCTTGTCATGCATCCAATCGGCTCTATCTCCACAAAGGCTTGAACAAGACTCCGTATGAGATACTCACCGGGAACAAGCCCAATCTCAAGTACTTCCGGGTGTTCGGGTGTAAGTGTTTCATTCTCAAGAAAGGTGTTCGTTTGTCTAAATTTGAAGCTAGAGCTCATGAGGGCATATTTGTTGGTTATGCTACAAACTCTCATGCTTACCGTGTTCTCAACAAGTCCAACGGACTCATTGAGGAAACGTGTAACATGGAGTTTGACGAAAATAACGGCTCCCAAGTGGAGCAAAGTGGTACTTGTGATGTAGGTGATGAAATTCCTCCCCAAGCCATAAGAATAATGGGTATTGGTCAAATCCTACCCATTGAGGAACCCCTTGTGACCGAAGGAGAAGGACAATGCTCTACTCAAGTAGAGCCATCACCTCATCAAGACCCACACGCTTCCGAAGAACAAAGTGAAGGCCCTCAACCTTGTGAACAAGACCAAGGGCAAGATCGATCTCAAGATGGTGGTGAACCTCTAAACGATGCCCAAGGTCAAGTTCTCCCCCTCGAGCAAGTTCAAGATCAAGAGCAAACTCAAGCTCAAGGACAAGCCCAAGATCAAGAACAAGCTCAAGACGGCGCTCAAGATGATCAAGTCAACCCTCCCTCCACATCCGAGGAGGAATTAGAGCGTCGCGCCGCGAAGATTGCTTCCAAGCTCACCACTCAAGGCCATCTCGTGGAAAATGTATTTGGAAGCCTAAGAAAGGGGGTAAGCACTCGTAGACAATTAGCAAACTATTGTGAACATCACGCGTTTGTCTCTTCTGTTGAACCCCAAAAGGTATATGAGGCGCTCGAACACTCGGATTGGCTCAATGCCATGCATGAAGAACTCAACAACTTCGAGTACAACAAAGTTTGGAGATTGGTGCCAAGGCCATCGGGGAACCACAACGTCATTGGAACAAAGTGGATCTTCAAGAACAAGCAAGATGCTCATGGGAACATCATTCGCAACAAGGCAAGATTGGTAGCACAAGGGTACTCCCAAGTCGAGGGTATCGACTACGGTGAAACCTTTGCTCCCGTTGCTCGTCTTGAATCCATTCATTTGTTGATTGCATATGCTTCCCATCACAACTTCAAGTTGCAACAAATGGATGTGAAAAGTGCTTTTCTTAATGGTCCCATTAATGAGTTGGTCTATGTCAAGCAACCCCCCGGGTTCGAGGACCCCTACTTCCTGGATCATGTGTATCAACTCGATAAGGCACTCTATGGCCTTAAACAAGCCCCACGTGCGTGGTATGACCACCTTACCGAGTTGCTACAAGATCGTGGCTCTGAAGTAGGACAAATCGATCCCACTCTTTTTACTAAGAAGGTCAAAGGGGAGTTGTTTGTATGCCAACTATATGTTGATGACATTATCTTTGGGTCTCCTAACAAAGCTTTCAATGAGGAATTTGCCGCACTCATGACCTCCAAGTTCAAGATGTCTTCGATGGGAGAGTTGAAGTGTTTCCTTGGTTTTGACATCAAACAAAGAAGAGAAGGAACCTTCATCAACCAAGCCAAATACACTCAAGACATGCTTAAAAGATTCAAGCTAAGTGACGTCAAACCGGCTACTACACCAATGCCTACCAAGTGCCAACTTGACATCGATCCCAATGGTAAAGCGGTGGATCAAAAGGTATATCGCTCCATGATTGGCTCCTTGCTTTACCTTTGTGCATTTAGACCGGATATCATGTTGAGTGTGGGGATGTGTGCACGTTTTCAAGCCGCACCAAAGGAAAGTCACTTTGTGGCGGTCAAGCGAATCTTTCGATATTTGGCTCATACCCCAAACTTTGGCCTATGGTACCCAAGAGGAGCAAACTTCAAGCTTGAAGGCTTCACGGATTCCGATTGGGCGGGAGACAAAGTGGATAGGAAGTCCACTTCTGGAGGATGCCAATTTCTTGGTTGCTCTTTGGTAAGTTGGTCTTCCAAAAAGCAAAGTTGTGTGTCTCTCTCGTCCACTGAAGCGGAGTATGTGGCGGCCGGTAGTTGTTGTGCTCAACTCCTATGGATGAGGCAAACTTTAAAGGAGTACGGTGTCAATTGTGACAAAGTGCCTCTTTGGTGTGATAATGAAAGTGCCATCAAGATTTCTCTCAACCCGGTGCAACACTTCAAGACGAAGCACATTGAGATTCGGTATCACTTCATCCGGGATCACATTAGGCAAGGGGAGATCGAGCTCAAGTATGTCAACACTCATGATAACCTTGCAGATATTTTCACGAAGCCCTTGGATGAAGCAAGATTTCGCGAGTTAAGGCATGAGCTAAATATCATTGATTTGAGCAATGTGACTTGAACCCGTGCACCCCCCACCACACTCAATGTGTTGTCTAGTTTAGGTGTAGGCATGGACATAGGGGGAGTGGTGTTCTCTCAATGAACTCTCCCTCCCCCCATTATGCATAAAACGATCAACTCTTTCACTTTAGCCATTGTTGATGGTGCTTGTGCTTCAAAGACGAGTTTGGTCCTGGACCCAAGGATAATTCTTCGCGGTGCCATACCAATTGACTCAAACATAGGTGGCTCCGGCCACCGCCCTCTCTTGAGAGAGGCCTGAGCTCGCTCTTTTTGTTGTTGTTTGCTTTGAAGGAGTGGGTTCCGGTTCGTGTTTCGTGTGTGTTGTCTTGTTGGTCTTTCTCTTGTCGTTGCCTTCCCGTTCTTCTCGGTGTGTTTTTCCCTTTTGTTTGCCTAGAAGTTTGTTTTTGGTTGCTGGCGGTACTACCGCCGCTGGCGAGCGGTACTACCGCTCCAAGCGGTACTACCGCCCTCCAGTGCGGTACTACCGCTGAGAGGCGCGGGTGAGGGTTTTATCGGGGCAGGGGGAGTTTCTTCTCCCCCATACCCATTCGCACGCCCCCTCACTTGTTTCTCTCTCTCTCCAGCAACCGGCGCCGCGGGAGGGCTCCGGCGGATCTCCCTCTCCGGGCCGTCCCTCTCCATTCCCTTCGGTGGAGTCGATCCCCACCTCGTCCTCTTGCCATGGATGCCAGTATTGCCCCCGTTCTCTTGTTCTTTTTGTCTAGGTTTCCAATCTAGCTTCGTAGGGGCAGTAGCGATTGCATCTTTAGATTTTTGGCCAAATCTAGGCTTGAGTAGGTTGGAGATTGCTTCTAGGCAGTTTGGATTAGTGTTTGGTTGGAGTATTTTTGAATTTGGTAGGACGGAAGTACCGGATCTGACCACGATAGTAGGAAACTGTTGTTTCCCCGCCTCAAGCGGTACTACCGCTCTCTCGAGCGGTACTACCGCTGTGAGCGGAACTACCGCTCTCTAGAGCGGTACTACCACTTGGAGCGGTACTACCGCCCAAGGGTCACGGTACTACCGCCCTCTACCAGATTCCATTCTACTTCTACTTTTCATTAATCTTTTTGCTCGTGTTTGGTGTCTTATGCTCGTGTTTTCTGGTTGTTTGCGTGTTCTTGTGTGTGGTTCCAGGTGATGAGGTCCCTGAGCATCAGGCTCGTCGTGTCAATCCCGGACGTGCCTCGTCCAAGCGCTACCGCACCACCGAGCCTGCCGGAGGATCCTCAAGTGCTCCACCTCCTCCTCCACCTCAACTCCCGAAGAAATCTTGGGTCAAGCCAAAGGCAACCAAAACCGTGCCTGAAATGCCTCCCAAAGAGTTCTGGGCAAGGCGCCGCCGCAACCCGTATGAGAACGACCAAGATCCCACTTTGGTCAACCGTCCGTTCTGGAACAGATTTCAGTTTGCCATCTTCTTTGATGTTCTCAAAGCCAAGAAGAATCTCTATGTCAACGCGCACTCCATCGACACCGCGCATATGGAGAGCGATCCCGACTACTTTGGTGAAGCACTTCAGATGTGCACTCAACTGAACATTCTCAGGATCATGCAATTCAACAAGGACTACGATGCTGATATTGTGGCTCAATTCTATGCCACGGTTCACCTAGGGACTGATGTGGATAGGACACTGACTTGGATGACAAATGGCAAGTTGCTTTCTGTCACGTGGAAAGCTTTCATGGAGTTGCTTGGGGTGGAAGATCTAGGTCTTGAGTCTCCGGTTGGCTTTCGCCCCCACGCCCGCGCCCATTGCACTCACAAGCAAGCTCTCTGGCCATACTGCACTCTGAAGATCAACTCTGAGACACACAAGGAAACCTATGAGATGCCTTCCTTTCTGAATATCCTGCACCGCATCTTCAGAGAGACTCTTTTCCCTCGCATTGGGAATCTGTACCAGGTTCATTCTTATCTCGTGGACATGCTTCTTTTCTGCCAGCGTGAGAAGGACAATCCCACCGGGGAGTCGTTGGATGTCTCTCATGTTATGTGGGGTGAGTTGGTTTCTGCTATCTCCGAGCGCAAGTGCCCGATCTATGGTCCGTTCATTATGCTGCTCATTGAGAAGGCCTGGGATCGTGTCTATCCCAAGGCGGCACTGGAGATTGGCGATTTGGTCTCTCACGATGTCAAGAGTCTGAGGAAGAAGGATAACTGGGGCACTCAGGCCCCTAGGACTGGTGTTCCGTCATCTGCTGCTGCCATGAAGACTGAGGAAGAGTTTGGTGTTGAGGCTGAGGATGAGGATGATGACTACGTGCCCTCTGGGACAGAGCCATCTTGGGCCAAGAAGCTCAAGGCCAAGGTAAAGAAGCTCTTCTGCATGGAGTCTCACGGTCAGTACATGGCTCACGTGGCTGAGAAGAAGGCCCGCGGTCGCCACAAGGAGCTCATGCGTCAGATGGGTGCTATTGTGATTAGTGGCTCTGAGGATCAGCTCACCGAGGAGGAGTGGATTCAGCAGCACTGCCCTTGGACTGATTCTGATGCTGAGCACTTCCCGGCTAACGATGGTGGCGTTGATGACCCCTCTGAGATCTGATGTGTGTGTCCCTCTTTTGCTCTCACCTGGAGCGGTAGCAGCACTCCCTCTCCTTTTTGGTGTCTCGGTGCCAAAGGGGGAGAGAGTTTAGGGATTTGCGAGTTGTGTCTTCGTGTCTTGTTCGTGGTTGTGTCTTGTTCGTGTTTTCCTCGCTTTTGCTTTGGTTGGTTTGTCTGTGAGTCCTAAGTTCGAGTGAGACTTAAGTTCGAATCATATGGTGTGAGACAGATGCTACCTTACCTTTCAGTATCATTATCTATGTCTATCTAGCTCATGAGTTGCGTGCTTCTCTTGTTATATCATCTATGCTGCTCTCCTACACCATGCTTAGATTGTTGGTCTCTAAAATGTAGGGGGAGCTCTGATCCTATTATGTGTGTTGTGCAGTCCAAAGCACTTATCGAAATAGCACACATCTAGGGGGAGCCCATCTACATGTTAGGATCGTGGGGTTTGTATGCGTACTCTATATCTTGTTTATGCAAATCCCGTATTGTCATCAATCCACCAAAAAGGGGGAGATTGTAAGGGCTTATTTATCCCATAGTGGTTTTGGTGATTGATGACAATGCTTTTGCGGACTAATCGTGTGCTTTAAGTTCTTTCAGAGAATCATCCATTGGCACGAGATGATTTCCTCCCCTCGGTGTTTTTATTCAAGACGGTGTAGCTCCTGCATTTCGTTGTTGGTGGACTAGTTTCGTAGGAGTCACCATACTATTAAGAGGGGATCCGCTTTGGTAAGACTAGGGTGGAATCAACACGTACACATCCTTATCACACCCGTCGTCTTCCTTTCGCATCTTTGGAGCTGCACCTCTCTTCCGTACCTGCTTTGCCCTGTGCCAGCGGTAGTACCGCGGTCTACAACGGTAGTACCGCCGAAGCCCCCCAGCGGTAGTACCGCTCCACGAAGCGGTAGTACCGCTCTAAGTGATAGTACCGCTCCGCAGAGCAGTAGTACCGCTCGCGGGCTTCGGCCGTAGTACCGCGTAGTACCGCGCCTACTGCCGCCTCGA
Organism: Triticum aestivum; assembly: GCF_018294505.1. Lineage (NCBI taxonomy): Eukaryota > Viridiplantae > Streptophyta > Magnoliopsida > Poales > Poaceae > Triticum > Triticum aestivum. The sequence goes on from NC_057801.1 coordinate 742,768,468, forward strand.
TTCGAGACGGTGTTTTCTCGTTTCGGGTTTTGCGGCACTAGTAGCGGCAGTAGAAGCGGTAGTACCGCTCTGAGCGGTAGTACCGCTCTACTCCCGCGGTAGTACCGCTCTGGGCAGTGGCCTGACTTTCTCTTCAGCGCGGTAGTACCGCTGAATAGGGAGCGGTAGTACCACCCTCAGCGGTAGTACCGCCCTTCCCTAGCGGTAGTACCGCTCTGTGCGGGGCTGCTCAGTGGGGTAACGGTTGGATGTGTCCCCCCACTATTTAAAGGGGTCTTCTTCCTCCTAGTTGAACTACCTCTTTCCCCCAAAGCTCCATTGTTGCTCAAAGCTCCATTTTCGCCCGATTTCTCTCCCTAGCCAATCAAACTTGTTGATTTGCTCGGGATTGATTGAGAAGGCTCAGATCTACACTTCCACCAAGAGAAATTTGATTCCCCCCACTTATCCCTTGCGAATCTTGTTACTCTTGGGTGTTGAGCACCCTAGACGGTTGAGGTCACCTCGAAGCCATACTCCATTGTGGTGAAGCTTCGTGGTGTTGTTGTTGTTGTTGGGTGCCTCCGGTTGTTGTGGAGTTTGCCCCAACCTTGCTTGTAAAGGTTCGGTCGCCGCCTTCAAGGGCACCAATAGTGAAATCACGGCATCTCGCATTGTGTGAGGGCGTGAGGAGAATACGGTGGCCCTAGTGGCTTCTTGGGGAGCATTGTGCCTCCACACCGCTCCAACGGAGACGTACTTCCCTTTAAAAGGAAGGAACTCCGGTAACACATCCTCGTCTCCACCGGCTCCACTCTTGGTTAATTCGTGCCCTTACTTTTGCAAGCCTACTTGTTGTTACATCCTTGCTTGATTGTGTGCTAGTTGTTATTGCATCATATAGGTTGCTCACCTAGTTGCACATCTAGACAACCTATTTTGTTGCAAAGTTTAATTTGGTAAAGAAAAGCTTAAAATTGTTAGTTGCCTATTCACCCCCCCCCCTCTAGTCAACCATATCGATCCTTTCATCCATAAAAATAGAGCATCTCCAATAGAAGATGCAAATTTAGAGATGTAAAAATTTACATCTTCAAAAAGTGCTTTTTGCATCTCCAAAAAATGCCAACTCCAACAGATTATGCAAAACGGAGATATAAAAAAGCAACTCCAATAGAAGATGCAAATGGAGATGTAAAACTATACTTCAACTACTATTTCATTTGAAACCTATACTTCAAACATAGAAAAGTCAACTACTATTTCATTTCAAACATAATTAAACATAGTTCTAATTAATAAAAACATAGCAAACTCAACTACTACTAGTTCGAGGTACTACATTAATTCATCTACTTCTACTATACTACTACTACTACTACTACTACTACTACTACTACTACTACTACTACTACTACTACATCTGCTGCTGCTGCTGCTACTACTACTACATCTACTACTACTACTACTACTACTACGAGTTCGAACTACATCTACTTAAACTACTTCGAAGATAAAACTACTACTCATCAGCAGAGTTCTCGAACTGCTCCCAGAAATCATCCTTGACTGGGACATCACAACCCTCGTCCTCCTCCTCGGAGTCGCCCCAGTCCTCCTCGGAGGAGTCGACAAGGATCACCGTCAAGGGGACATCCTCGTTCTTCTTCTTCTTCTTCTTCTTCTTCTTCTTCTTCTTCTTCTTCTTCTTCTTCTTCTTCTTCTTCTTCTTCTCGATGTCGCGCTTTCACCAGAACTCCTGCTTGGCCTGCACATACTCCGAATGCTCACGTGCGAACCTCGCCATCGCCGCCACGTCGCTCTGGCCAGGACTAACGACAATGGCAGGCCTCTTCTTCTTCGTCTTGATCCCCTTCAAGTGAATGCCCCCCAACACGAGCAACTCCGCATCCGCCTGGGTCCCGATCTCAAGGAAGTTGAGGCCCTTCTTCGGCCTCCCGACACGCCACACCGCCACGTCGTAAGCACGCGCGCCATCGTGGGCGGTGGGGTACATGCCGAGCCAAAAGCGATGGCCAACGTCGGAGAATTCGACCCCGACGTTGCCGGAGGGCTTCGCCCTCACGGCGAAGAAGCCCGTATTGCCCCTCGGGGTCTTCCTCGACCACATGGCGAGGCGGCGCGGTGCAGCGACGGGGCGGCGCGGTGCGATGGATCCGTGGCGGCGACGGCAGGGTTGGGGCGGATGCGGCGGGGTCGGGCGGAGCGCGATGGATCCGTGGCAGCGACGACAGGGTAGGGGTGGATGGTGTCGGACGGAGAGGAGGGTTAGGGCGGAGACGTGGCGGCCTGGCGGGGTCAGGGCGGAGCCGGGGCGGCGACGACCCAATTAGCGCCGTACGATGGCGGGCGGCGGCCGAAAGTGGGAGGAAATCGAAAGCGGGCGGTGAGGCGGAGGTGGATCCGCGGCGGCGCGCTGATTTGGGTGGCGGCCGAGCGGCGCGAGGATGAAGATTTGGGGAAGGGGAAGAGAAAGGAAGTGGGAGTTGGGTAGTTGACGAGCGGCCACGTTTTTACATTTCCTGGAGTTGGAGATGCAAATTTGCACCGCGAAGTATTATAGTTTACATCTTTGTGAGGCGGAGATGTAATTTTTTTTCACCTACATCATCTACTGGATTAGTGTTTTTGGGTTTCAAATATGCAAAAGTTAGGTATTTTTACGTGTACATCTTCTATCGGAGATGCTACTACATATTATCGTTACTCGTGGGCTGCCCCCTTCACAATTACCGGGAGATCCAGTCCGGTCCCGGCACGACGCCACCGAAGCATTTTACTAAGATAAAATCAGATTTGTGTTCAAAAAAAAGAAAGATAAAATCAGATTGAAACGCCGCCTCCTCTGCCTCTGCCTCTGGTACCGGTAGTTTCCCCGCCGGCAGATCTGCTCTGCTCCGGTCCGCTCCCCTCACCGGCAGGCACCATGATGCACTACCTGTACCAGCAGGAAATCCAGCGGGAGAACCGGCGGCGGAGCCTCCTGCTCCGGCAGATGGAGGAAGGCCACGCCGAGCTGCTCAACTGGCCTGCTCTGATCCAGCGCGGACGATATGCGCACCACCTTGGGATCATCACCAGGGTACACTCCGTAAATCACCACCATCTATCTATCTATCTTTCTTTTTCTCTATCTAAAAAATACAAGTATCGAATTGAATGCTGAATTGCCTTTTTCAATTGCAGTGCGCTACGGCCGTGCTGGGCCTGGCGATTCTGATCTACGTGTTGGTGCTCAAGTACAAGTACCACCTGCCCGAGCTGCAGGATCCCATTGACATGGGGGCGTGTGTGTTTGTGGCTCTCTGCTTCATCCCATCCGGCTACCTCTGTACTCAAGACTACTCCATATCCAAACTTGGCTTCTTGTTTGCTTGCTAGCTTGGAGGATTAGCTAGGCAGGATCTCCCTAGGACAAGTGAAAGTTTGTTAATCACTTCCTCTTTCTCTGTAAAGAAATATAAAAGCGTTTAGATCACTAGAGCGAGTACTCTTCTTCTTGGTCTTCTTTCAGGCAGCAGTTTGCAGGTCAGAAATATCAACTGTTGAGGAACAACTTATTAGCTATTTGTGTGTTCACAACTTTACATGGCTCGTGCCTATAATAGATTGAGTGCTGTTGGTACGCCATTATGTTGGTGGTTGCTTGTCAGAGCATGGAATTGTTTACATTTATTCACTACCATGGCACCTTTATATATTCTTTAATTAAACACTATATATACTCTAAAAAGGAAAGGCACAATAAGTATGAAAGAAATAATCCGAATCAGAGACCATAACCTTCAGCGCTGTTGAATTCTGCGTTTCAGCAAACTGCATTTCGAAAATGCCTGGATTTCCACTCTATCCATCATCGTTCAGAAGGTGCCGTATTTTCAAAAAAAAAAAAAGAGAGAGGAAGGTACCGTATTTTCTCTATTCAAGCGACGCTGGTTCCGCCAATTTTTATATTCGCCATATAAAGAGATCTTAAATAGTGTTGACATGAGGCATGGCAACAAAATGCAAGACGGAATGTGCATCATGGTGGTCTCGTTCGTTCACACACCTACGCGAGACCCCAACTTTTGATAAACCAAATACAAGTTGCAGCACTGATAAACCAAATTTTGAAACCCAGAAGGGCTCTTGAACACGAGAGCTTGTTTTTCAGACCATGACCAAATATATACAGTAGTTTTTCTGTATTCTACAGGCCAATGGACACATTCAGATGTCAGTATATCACACACCTCTGAGAGTGCATTCTGATTAACTGACATCGCAAACAAGACAACCAATTGTTTGTGCAGTTGTTGCAGTGAATAGCTAACAAGAATATATGAATATAACGTAAATTAAATGTTACTACTGGTTGTGGAATCGGAAAGGTTACAACTTACAACTAAGGCAAGCATGAGTAGATTCACAGCTAATAACCCGTGTCAAATGGCTACACCACCTAGAGAAGATCACACTACAGACAATAAGAACACCAACATCAACCTTTACACGACAAAGCCAAATAATCCGGGTAAGAAATTTTAACAAACGACCCCAGTACCAGAAAAAGGCCACCATCCAGAGCAGATCATTCTCACACTATTGATAGGTTAACAGAACTTATCTGACATACACCTAAAAAAAACTTATCTGACATAGATTTAAAATCAGCACCAACATCATACCAGCATTTTGGCATGTATGGAAAAAGCACCAGTGCATTAACCGAGCAACTCAGAAGCAACTTGCAAACATTGGCACCAGAAAAAATAAAAGGAAAAACAACTGCATAACTAAAAGAAAAGAACTTCTTTAGAATTGTTGAACTATAATACATTTTACTTTCCAAAGCATTTTCCCACCTAAAAATTATGGGTCATAACTAACTCTACTCTTTTTCTTCGCTACTCCGCATACTCTAAGCTTTCTTCACTACTCTTTTTCCCTTCTTTTTAATGTTCACCAACAACAACAACAACAAAGCCTTTAGTCCCAAACAAGTTGGGGTAGGCTAGAGGTGAAACCCATAAGATCTCGCAACCAACTCATGGCTCTGGCACATGGATAGCAAGCTTCCACGCACCCCTGTCCATAGCTAGCTCTTTGTCGATACTCCAATCCTTCAGGTCTCTCTTAACGGACTCCTCCCATGTCAAAATCGGTCGACCCCGCCCTCTCTTGACATTCTCCGCACGCTTTAGCCGTCCGCTATGCACTGGAGCTTCTGGAGGCCTGCGCTGAATATGCCCAAACCATCTCAAACGATGTTGGACAAGCTTCTCCTCAATTGGTGCTACCCCAACTCTATCTCGTATATCATCATTCCGGACTCGATCCTTCCTCGTGTGGCCACACATCCATCTCAACATACGCATCTCCGCCACACCTAACTGTTGAACATGTCGCCTTTTAGTAGGCCAACACTCCGCGCCATACAACATTGCGGGTCGAACCGCCGTCCTGTGGAACTTGCCTTTTAGCTTTTGTGGCACTCTCTTGTCACAGAGAATGCCAGAAGCTTGGCGCCACTTCATCCATCCGGCTTTGACTCGATGGTTCACATCTTCATCAATACCCCCATCCTCCTGCAACATTGACCCCAAATACCGAAAGGTGTCCTTCCGAGGTACCACCTGGCCATCAAGGCTAACCTCCTCCTCCTCACAGCTAGTAGTACTGAAACCGCACATCATGTACTCGGTTTTAGTTCTACTAAGCCTAAACCCTTTCGATTTCAAGGTTTGTCTCCATAACTCTAACTTCCTATTTACCCCCGTCCGACTATCGTCAACTAGCACCACATCATCCGCAAAGAGCATACACCATGGGATATCTCCTTGTATACCCCTTGTGACCTCATCCATCACCAATGCAAAAAGATAAGGGCTCAAAGCTGACCCCTGATGCAGTCCTATCTTAATCGGGAAGTCATCGGTGTCGACATCACTTGTTCGAACACTTGTCACAACATTATTGTACATGTCCTTGATGAGGGTAATGTACTTTGCTGGGACTTTGTGTTTCTCCAAGGCCCACCACATGACATTCCGCGGTATCTTATCATAGGCCTTCTCCAAGTCAATGAACACCATATGCAAGTCCTTCTTATGCTCCCTATATCTCTCCATAAGTTGTCGTACCAAGAAAATGGCTTCCATGGTCGACCTCCCAGGCATGAAACCAAACTGATTTTTGGTCACGCTTGTCATTCTTCTTAAGCGGTGCTCAATGACTCTCTCCCATAGCTTCATTGTATGGCTCATCAGCTTAATTCCACGGTAATTAGTACAACTCTGAACATCCCCCTTGTTCTTGAAGATTGGTACTAATATACTCTGTCTCCATTCTTCTGGCATCTTGTTTGCCCGAAAAATGAGGTTGAAAAGCTTGGTTAGCCATACTATCGCTATGTCCCCGAGACCTTTCCACACCTCAATGGGGAAAAGGGAAAATTACTTTCAGGACTGATTTATTTCATTTTTATATGTATTCTCTCAGGAGGTTCTCCATATATTACTTGTTGAGTCCCTGTTTTAAATAAAGTTACCCATGAATTTTCTTGCACTTTATTACTCAAAAATTGTATGCCATGCAGGAAGTAAATCCTGAGTAGGGTGAAAAACAAAATGGAATGTGCAGATGAGATTGATACAGGAACAGGAAAATAAACTTGACTGCACAATAATCTTGAACATTAAATTGCAGTGCACAAACTAACTTCCTTTTCCCTCCAACCTACTGGCTAGCCTGAAGGATGTGCTCAATATTTCATATTTGCAGTAAGCCCTCCTTTCTTGCTAAACAAAAACTATCTCAAGAAAATCAATTAAGGACTGGTATTAATCGCACCAAAGCAAGGATACCTAACTTGCAGCAGCCAACACGGTAGCACATATTTGTTACAGCAAGAGATCATATGGCATTTCACAATATTGTAATATGGCTAAAATATGGATGGATTAGACCAAACAAGAGCTACCTGGAAAATGGAAACAGGAATTAAGAAACATGATACTATCTTCATTTCAAAACTCAGTACACGGCTGAACTGGAAACCCGGTACATTTCAAAACATGCACTTTGGTTGTTGCTTGTCAGAGCATGGAATTGTTTACATTTATTCACTACCATGGCGTCTTTAAACACAATATATGCTCTAAAAAGAAAAGGCGCAATATCACAAGGTCCATGACTAATCAAATTACTCCCACTAGTATGAAAGAAATAATCCGAATCAGAGACCATAACCTTCAGCACTGTCGAATGCTGCGTTTCAGCAGACTCCATTTAGAAAATGCCGGGATTTCGACTCTATCAATCATCATTCAAAAGGTACTGTATTTTCAAAAAATAAAATAAAGGCAGAAGGTACCGTATTTTCTCTACTGAAGCGACACAAGGTTCTGCCAATTCTTACATTCGCCATATAAAGAGATCTTAAATAGTGCTGACATGAGCCATGGCAACAAAATGCATGAGGGGAATGTAACATGAGACAAGATGCAGTTTGGGCTCTTGTACACATCATTATAGATTATATATGCATGTTGAAAGAAAACATGTCTTGTTGTAATAAAACAACTGTGTATCTTATTATGCAGCAAACTATGTCATTGGCCTTGGCAATAGTCTACGTCCAGCCAGCATAAATGCATAATCACTACACCGACAAATAAGATGATCGTATAAAAGCACAAACAACTTCTGCATATTACAGGATAGCATCACAGCAACTTCTGTTTTTTTTTCGACCTAAATATATGCAAGCAGTGCTTGCTGCTTTGTCAAATAAAAAGGTTGGTGCTCTGGATCTGAATTTCGCAGTAGCTCTCGTTCACACACCTACACGAGACCCCAAATTTTGATAAATCAAATACAAGTTGCATAACAAATAAACCAAATTTCGAAACCCAGAAGGTCTCTTGAACACGAAAGCTTGTTTTTCAGACCATGACCAAATATATAGTTTTTCTGTATTTCAACAGGCCAAAAGACACATTCAGATATCACTATATCACTCACTTCTGAGAGTGCGTTCTGATTAACTGACAGCGCAAACAAAACACCCAATTTTGGTGCAGTTGTTGCAATGAATAGCTAACAGGGATATTTAATTAAATGTTACGACTGGTTAAGGAATCGGAAAACTTACAACTTACATCTAAGACAAGTATGAGTAGATTCACAGCTAATAACCCGTGTCAAATGGCTACACCACCTAGAGCAGATCACATTGCAGGCAATAAGAACACCAACATCAACATTTGCACTATATTCGGGTAAGAAATTCAAACAAACAACTCCAGTACCTGAAAAAGGCCACCATCCAGAGCAGATCATTCTGCAGGCAATAACACCCAAACCGAACCTTTGCACTATTGAACTACAGCACCGACGTCATACCATCATTTTGGCATAGATTGAAAAGGCACTAGTGCATTAACCGAGCTACTCAGAAGTAACTTCCTAACATTGGCACCAGAAAAGATAAAAGGAAAAATAACTGCATTACTAGAAGAAAAGAACTTCTTCAGAATGATAGTATCTTCATTTCAAAACTCAGTCTACGGCTGAACCTGGAATGTACTTTCTCAAAAGTAGAACAAACTGTTACATGCACTGTACAGTGAGACTCCATTGCTTTAACTATGGTCATATGTTCAGTAATCTGCCATAATTGCCTATTCCACAGTGAACAACAAATCAATAATCATGTACCAAGGCTACAACACTACGCTCCCCATCGGATCCATCTGCGAACCTGCAACATTCATATGAACAAAAGGCTGTCAGCAAATACAAATAAGATGATAATAAAATATAGGAGAAGCGAGAAGTTTAAAATTTTACCCAGGCCCAGGCAAAAAAGTGTAGAAGGTAAGCGACGGCCATAATGATGTATGAGACGATTGATGTGCCTGGTGCTATCAGCAGGCAGCTATACCAAATGACAAGGGCCGTAATACCAGCCATGCCAATGCAGCTCGCGACATCAGCAAAGATTTGCATTAATGCAGTGTCCCTGCATTGCCTGCAAGGAACACCTAGACTAACTGCCATCCAAACCACAGAGAAGACAAAATGCAAAATCGTCGGGCCATTGCCCTTCAGATTCTTCAGTGCGACTCCCGCAGGGTCGAGGTAAGGCAGTAAGGTCAAGGATCCGAACAGAGGATAGCCAAGAAACTCGCCCAGGTTCTCCTGCACACCAACGTCAGGGGAAATTCAGATACACCAACGTCAGGGGAAATTCAGATTTTTCGACAAAGAGGGGAAATTCAGATAGGGAACTCTAGAAATTATATGAAACTTGGGATAACTGATGTGAAGGGAAGATCGTGGCAACACATTTCATTATATTGAACAAAAAATCGCTTTACTTTCTTGCAGGAAGAACAATCAAGCACACACCGTACCTCTGGTTCGGGCGCTCCAGCAAGTACAGTGGAGGCCTTCTTGGACGACGGCCAGGCCTTATGCTGAAGAAGCGCTTGCCTTAGGACGCCGTCGTCGAGCTCATCTGCGTTCCTCCTGTCCTTCTTGATCCAGTATGCCCATTGGCAAGTACTCTCTTCTCTGGCCTTTGAATCGGCCGCCGCCGCCACCGCCACCGCCAAGCTTAGCTCACGCGCCGCCACCTCCAAATTCCGACAGGTATCTGCAAGGCCCTCTTCCTGAATCTCCGCCTCTAAAGCCGCCCTGGCGGCGGCGCTGCTCACCATGCCCGCGGCGTTCGCCATGGTCTGCAGGTCCGCGCCAGCAAGAACATCGATAGCTTCTTGAAGCTCCCTGGCGCGATCAAGAAATGCGCACCGCTCGAGGGCGCGGACCACCAGCCCCGCCACCCAGACGAGATGGATGGAGGAGAGGTGGCCCGCCTCCGCCGCAGCCCGGGCCGCGGCGGAGGAGGCGCGGTCTAGCACCGAGGCGGTGCTCTCCATGCTGCGGCGGAGGCCGTCGGCCGGCGGCCGGCGGGGGTGGGGAGGAGGGAGGGACCACCAGCGGGCGGAGGGCTTTTCGAGTTCTTGGATTCGTTGGTCTCGGGGGAGCCGGCGAATTGGGGGGCGGGAGGAGAGGGGAGGAGGAAGGAGAAGAACGGGGGTCCGTTATAACTCGCTCCTAGCGAGCAGGTGGGAGGGCTCGCTCACGCGCGAAGTGGCCCAACGTCTTTTTTTCCTTGATGACTCGCCACTGTGCATGTGAGTTAAAAAAAATACAAGTGTATCAAAGAGCTTATTTCGTATTTCCACTGTTTATTATTTATTGTTTATTATTTATCTATTTATAAATAATAGTAGTGCATTTTGGGTAAAGCATGCTAAATTTTTATGTAATTTTAAACAAATGCTCATGCAGTCCAAAAAGGTGTTCATGTATTTTAACAAAGTTTCATGAATATTTCAAATGTTCCATGCACTCGGAAAACAATTCATGAAAAAATTAAATTGCTGTTGCAATCTCAATAAAATATTCATGCATTTATGGAAATGTTTATAACTTTTAAAAAAGTTTGTCTCATTCACCAAAAATGTTCACACGTTTAAAAATTCTTCATGAAATTTATCAAAAATATTTATTAAATAAATGTTTTCTCAAAGCTTTAAGAAAGTGGTCATGACATATAAAAAATGTTTGTGACATTTAAAAGAATTGTTATAATACATTAAAATTTCAAAATGATGAGTGATGTATATGAAATAGGTTCAACATATATTTAGGAAAAATGTTCAATGTGTATTTGGAAAAATGTCAACGTGTACTTAGAAATGATGAGTGAAATTAATGTGAGAGCACACAATTTCAAAAAAAATAAGTAGTTAAGGGGCATCCCTTACAAAAGTTACAAAAAACTACCCTGGTGATGACAAGTAACGCACGAACTGTGCATCAGTTGTGGTAACCTAGTAGTTTTAGTCAGATTTCTCCCCCACACACACACACCGGAGGGATGAGTGGCTTTTGTGTTTTTAGATCTGGTTTTTAAAATGAAATATGTTTTAAACCACGCGGTAAAATTATGAACCGTTTTCACTGTTGTGTTCCTCTCATCAAGATATTAAAACATGAACCTATGTTAATAGGTTTTGAAAAATAAATTTTAAGCGCAATTTGTGCTCACAACCAGAACTAAAATATGGTTCCAACTAGAACTAACATATCCATGATGCCATGCCCCTGGGTGTACAAGCAGGCCAAGTGTTGGTCCATCGGGCCATTGGGCGAGCCAGGTGCATGACCTGGCTACTGGCACACACCATGGTGCATCAGCGACTTGGGTGAAAAGCTAATAAATAAAAAACAAGAGAAAACAGAAGCAGAATCTCGAGTCGAGCAGTGGAGGTAGCCCGGTAACTCAAGTCGATCATTCTCATTCATTCTTGCCTGAAACAAGTGGGTTATTCATTCTGGTGCCACCTTTGTTCAATCGAGTCCATGTTCTCTATTTCTCAAAACCCATTCGTTCACCGACCCATGGACCAGAAGTTGCTTGCCTGGAATTAAGCTTTCTGGTTTTCTTTTGTGCAATCTTTTTGCGAGAGCAACCCTGGGTTCGTTCCTAAGATACACTCATAACTTTCTTTGTTCATGTTTCAGCATAGGAGATCTAGTGGTAGGACAAGACTACATTGCCAGACGATCTAGGAGTATCTAGCGAGGATAGACTAGATCATAATCAACCCCATTATTAGGTAAACCCTAACCTTGCTTCCATATATAAGGCAAGGCAGGGTCTTCTCACAACTCGTCTCATACTTATGTGATCCTTGCGATCTCACCATTGTGCACCAAACCCTAGCTCTCGTACAAGGCTACTGCCCCGTAATATTTTGAAGCGACCAGCAATTGCTGGCGATTATATTATGAGGGTAGGGAGCAGTATTTACAAGACCACTGTCGCGGTTTGAGGAGAAACAACAGAGAGAAGGGAAAAACAGGGCCCCTTGGGCCACGCTTGGGTGATCTCTCACATTGGATCCCCAAAGGGGTGCTGCAAGCATTTTGCTCCCACCAATCTCCATGCCTCCAAGGATCCCCGCACTGCCTGGAGGATGACCCAGGGCTCGGCGATCTTCCTCTAGAAAACCATGCGGTTCCGCTCCAGCCATAGCTCCCAAGAGATGAGCATGGTGATCGACCTGATTCATTTCTGATGCTCGGCTTGGGTGGTGTTGATGATATGTGCCCATTATGTCTCCGATATGTCGACCTCGTAATACACCAAACCCTATCACCATTGTACACTCCACCATGAGGGCCAAACCTCAGTAAATTGCCTCGTGTGAATTCCATTTGTGCATCTTGCTACGTGCACATCCCCATCATGATTACTGTCAGGATCTTGTACCGACAATTGGTGCATAAGGTAGGGGGAGCGTTGGCTGGAGATCAGATCCAGATGGGATCCCACTTCATTGTTAGAGTTGAGCTCATCGTCCCGAGTCACCTCTTCTTCTTGTCTTGCATCATGTGCTTCTTGTATTTCATCCCATACTTGTCGTTCATATTCTTCATATAGATTTGTTGGGCACGAAGAGCTTCATGCACTTGATTCGCTTGTTCTTGACGAACGAACTTCTTTTTCTCGATGTGGGTATGATATTCCTCTTCTTGATGGTCTCACTCGTAGGCTCCTTCCTCTCAATCTTGTCATTGTCACTGCTCATGATCTAGTATGCGGTTTTCTAATCCACTACCACAGTGAGGTTGTGGAGAACAATTTTGCTCTTGTTCTTCTTACCGGTTGTGATGTCGACACCGGTGTGAATTTGCATGTGATGGATGCTTAGAAGCATTTGAACTTGCATAGAGTCTTGATTAGGACAAAGATGTAGATGTGTTATACTTGTCAAACATGCGTGTGATCTTGTCCATTCATGCATCAAACTTAGAGTTGAGGTAGTCTTTTGTTGTGAGTTTTGACTTCACGCAACTCGGAATGCCCTAACTGCCCTGAACGGAAGAGGGAAAGAGAAAACCTAAAAAAACAATATTAAAAAAGTTTGACCGGAAACAAATCTAAAATATCTATTTTAAATTTTAAATGGAAGGAATAATATCAAACTGGTGGCGACAGCGAACGACAACGACTCACGTGGTGGTGTTGCGGAAGCGAGCCTGGGCGTGCTCGTGCTTGGGCAAGCGCCAGATCTGCCGCATCCTTCCCTTGACGGTGTCGTGGCCTCTATCTAGTGCTTTGGCTTAGGTGGCGGCGTGTCGCACCTCTCCTTGCCGTCTCGGAGTAGGGGCACTGGGGCTGGGCTATGGACGCTGACAACCGGGAGGGCGTGCAGGGCTCTTGGTGGCTGATGAAGTGCAGACCTAGGGTTAGGTTGCCACGGGCCTCATAGGCTGGATAGATTCCGACCCGTGGAGGCTCGCCACTCCGGCGGGCCATCTTCGAGGGCTGCTCTGGCCATGATGTCGGTTGGCCCCAGTGATTCACACCATCGACCCAGGTGGGGTTCCCAACGCGTGGACCGACATTGTGGATGTCCGGCCCGGCTGACAGCGGTTTTGCTCTGTTGTAGTTTGTTCCCTAGTGCCTAGTTCTTGGTCATCCTGGTGTTTCTCTAGTGTTGGGGGGTTCATCTTGGATGCCGGGGCGGCGGCCCTGGGTGGTGAGTCTACACGGTTGGGTCTGCGGCGGGCAGCATGGCAACGGTGGTGGCATCTCCTCTTAGCCCCGACCATCTCTTTGGGGGTGGGTCGGTAACTTTGAGTCAGCTGGTGGTTCTTGTGTAGGCTTGAGCTAAAGCTTTGTGCTCTGCACTGGTATCGCTTCTCTCTTGGGGGGCGTTGTTGTGGGTTCCTGCACGGTGCCAGGGCTCTGGGGTGAAAACCCTTGTCCATCCTCTCGGACTCGACGGTGGTGGCGTTAGGCATCATCACCTTCTTGAGGGCGCCGTCATGGAGCCTCGGCCTCTCTCGGTTGCAGATGGCCTGCGGTGTAGGTTTGCTTCTCCCCTGTGTGTCGCGTCTTTAACTCTATGAAGTGGTGGTTCGGTGTTCTCCTATCTTATGGGCGTGTCCTTGTGGTCTCCGTTCTCGGTCCTTACTATCTCTTGGTAGGAGCGGTGCTTCACGGCATGGGGCGATGGGGCAGCCTCAACGGTGAGGCGGCCCCTTCCGGAGATGGTTTGGTGTGTTTGGTACCATAGGGAGCAGCGGTTTCTCGAGGCGACTCGCCTACAATCTTGTCCAGTAGTAGTGGGTGTCATGTGTTAGGGGTGGTGTCTCCTGGTTTCATGTTCAGTGTTGGTGTAAGTGCATCTAGTGCCCCTTACTAATTTTGGTGTATTGAAGACTTATAGGTTAAGGGACTAATATGTTTGTAAGTGTACACAGGTTGTATAAGTCAATGAGGAGTTTGATATTTACAGTAAAAGTCAACCCCTAAAAATGAATGTCTTCGGCTGAAGACTTTGGTTCTCCTGAAGATTTTGAAAGTGAAGAAATTGGTGTGACCATGAAGACTTCGATATTCATGCGAGGAATCTGAAGCGTGAAGACTTTTGTTTTCACAGTTTCATTTTCTTCTTCTTGAGTCATAGGAAACAACATACTGTTAAAGGGGGTCGAGGTAATACTAAGGAAACAGATTTCCAAGTGATGCTCATCTCAAAATCCTACACCTACCCAATCCTTCGAGTGAAGCCATTGGAAATCTCATATCAGCTTAGTCAATTTCTTCAGTGATAGAGACGAAGATCTTCTGGTCTCTGAGTAATTTGTTATGATTGAGTTAGGAATTCGCCAGTGCGAATTGCCTACACAGTGAGGTACAGGATAGCCTTGAGGAATTTGAACCTCAAATATCCGACCGTTGTTGAGCCGCGCACCAGCTGTTCCAAAATATCCTACCACCTAACGGTCATATCTGCCAAGGGCATTTATGTCTTATCATGTCAGGTTGCTCCCTAGGCTATAAATAGCCGCCCCCTACAACCACTAGCTGGTTGGCTGCTCCGAGAGAAACTGACACTTGTCATTTGAGAGCATCCCATCCTCTGAGGACTTTGAGCGAAAATCATCAAGTGAGGAAAACCCAAATCCCAAACCCAAACCTACAAACCCCAAAGTGATTGAGCACCACTAAAGAGATTTTTCCTGTGTGGAACTGACACTTGTTACCTTTGAGGACTACGTATCCTCCAGACGGTTAGGCGTCATGGTCTGAGCATCCAAGAGGAATTGTGGATTGCCGAGTGACCAAGTCTGTGAAGGTTTGGAAGTCACCTATGAAGACTTACCACTACTATTGGGCGAGGTCCGTGTGATCTTAGCTCAAGGAGAATACGGTGAGGATTGTGTGTCCGGGATTGTGTGTCCTCGAGTTTAAATACTCAGCCGCTCCAACTAGACGTATAACTGTCACAGCAGTTGGAACTAGTCTACCAAATCATTGTCTTCACCAAGCCAACTGGTTCTATTTCCTCAACCCTTTCATTTCCTCAGTTATGTGTTGATGTACCTGATCATTACTGTTTGAAGACTTTGACTGAAGACTTTCTCTAATTCCTCAATCCTATTTCTTCAGTCAGTTTGTCTTCATCCTGCTTATCCTGTGTTTATGCTTTCTATACTCTGTGTTTGTCTTTCATTTCATCATGATGACTATGCTATTAATCTTTTTTTCTTATACCTGAGTACTTATTCCGCTGCAAGTAGTTCTTTGCTTAGGAATTTCCTCACCCTAAAATTCCTCAGTGAAGAATTCATAAAAATCGCCTATTCACCCCCCCTCTAGTCGACGTAACACGCTTTCAATTGGTATCAGAGCAAGGTAATCCCTTGTTCTGTGTGATTTTGGTTTAACTGCCTGGAGTTTTAGTTATGTCGATTGCGGGTATGATCAAGATCTCGGCTGGGTGTCCTACCATTGATGGGACGGACTACCCCTACTGGAAGAACAAGATGTGTATGCATCTTGAGGCAATTGATAACAATCTCTGGTACGTTGTGGAAAATGGTGTTCCCTCAGTCACTCCGTCTCTGAATGCTACTGATGTGAAGAGATTCAAGAAACTCGATTCTCAAGCGAAGAATATTATATGTGGCCATCGAGCAAAGGTCAGTACGGCAGAGTGAGTGCACTGGAAACTGCTAAGCTGATTTGTGACAGGCTGTCCACGGTCAACGAAGGAGTCTCAACTCAATGTGACTCCCGAGTTGATGTTCTTCGCAATCTCTTCAACCGCTTTAAAAGACTCGACAATGAAAATGTTCAGCAAACCTTCGATCGCCTCACTGACATCTCAAATGAGCTTCAAGCACTTGGTGCCACTGATATCACCGATCATGAGGTGGTGAAGAAATTGCTGAGATCACTTGACACCTCATTTGATACCCTCGCACTAATGATTCAAGAACGAGCTGATTACAAGTCACTTGATCCCGGTGATATCCTCGAGAGGCTAAACACTCATGAGTTCCAGCTTGATGAAAAGAGAGATCTCTAGATCACGTGCACTGAAGGCCAAGGCAGTATCTGAGTCCGAAGCTGAGGATTCTGGTAGCAGCCTTGGTGATCCTGAAGGATTGAGCCAGGAGCTAGTAATGCCCGTGAGGAAATTCCAGAAGTTCTCTCGCCGTGGTCGTTTTGGAAAGTCTTCAAGAAATGATGATTCCTCGTCCCGTGACTACAAGAAGAGAACTTGCCACAAATGCAAGAAACCTGGTCACCACATGTCTGATTGTCCTCTGTGGGAAAAGGAATCAAAGAAGAAGAACTAAAAAGATGATGATTCTGATGACTCAAAGAAGAAGAAGAAATCCTCAAAGTCTTCATAATCAAAATCCTCAAAGTCTTCATCTCACAGCAGTTCCAAGAAGGCCCGGGCATTCATTGGCAAGGAAATGGACTCTAAAGCGGAATCTGAGGATAAGGTGGAAGAGGAGGAATCTGACTCTGGATGGCTAGCCTAGCCCTCGCTACTGCTTACGTCAGCAAGTCCATCTTCAACGCTGAAGAAAATGACTTCCCCGACTCTGCTGACAAGGGCAACGATGACTATGCACCCACCTATTGCTTCATGGCAAAAGGTGCCAATGTACTCAAACATTCCCCCTCTGACTCTAGTGAGGATGAATCTGATGACAATATTAGGCCTAGCTATTCAAAACTTGCTAAAATTGTTGTTAAACAATAGAAGGCTTTAGAAAAGATTCAAAATCAACTAGGCAGAAGCGATGACATGTTAGGTCAGGAATTGAATCGAACTAAGACTCTGACAGATAATCTTCAGAGACTTCAAACTCGGTTTGACAACCTTCAAAATCATCATAACACTCTCTTAACTGATCACGAGACGCTTTCTTATGAATTTCTTCAGAGAAAGCAAGATCTTGAGAAGTTAAAAGTGAGTTATGAAGATCTTCAGAAGGAAAACGATTCATTGCTTGCTCAATAGATCAGTTCTGCTTAGGAAGAATTTATTCCAGCATGTCTTAAATGCATTGTGCGTGAATCTGCTAATTCATCACCTAAATGTTCAAATGCTTCTAGTGCTGCAAATTCTTCAACTGTCTCTATGGTCAAAAATTCCTCATCTGAGGATACCACATGTATCACTGACGATAATGCAGGGCTGAAGGAATTGTATGTGACAAGCATTTACAAAAGCCTCAAAGGGCATCATACTCTTTGTGATGTGCTCAAAAAGCAGATCTTGAACAGGAACCCTAGGAAAGAGGGTATTGCCTTTGAGAGGAAACTCAATGCTGATGTGACCTACTGGAAACCTGAGCAGTACCCCGAAACCTCATGGATTGCTGTGAAAGGACCTCCTGTAGATCCATGCACTTTATCTGGCTTTACCTCTGATTCTTCATATTCCTCTGATGAGTCATTTGACTCCAACTATAAACTATTCAAGAATCAGAACGGTGAAGTATTTGCTCGATATGTTGGGACTAACTGCAGGAACAATCCCCCTATGAAGAAAATCCGGGTTCTTAAAAGATGCCTTGAAAATCTTTAGGTGAATGTCATCATGACACCACCCATGAAGAATAGGAACCCCGGATCTAATTCTTCATATGGACCAAATTCTTCTTATGGATCCAAGTCCTCATATGGATCAAATTCCTCACGCGGATCAAAATCCTCATATGAACATCATCGTGCTAACACTTCTGTTTCGTAGGGAAAGTCTAAGAGTTATGAATATGTGCATTATTCTTCAAACCATTATGTTCATAAGTCCTCGAAGAATTTCTCTACTTATTCATATGCTTATCCTAACCACTCTTTTGTGAAACAAAGTGCACTGGCTTCTATGCCATCATTTCTTATGGAGCTCGCAGAATGATGAACTCTTTGCCACCCCTCCAGATGTGGGTGGTGAAGAAAAAGAACTAATCTCTTTTGCAGGATCAGGTCTCCAGACGAACTTACTCGTCTGAAGAATTTGCTGGAGACCTGAATGTGCTTGAAAGGATGCAAGCTAATCATGAAGAAATGAATCATTCATTTCCTACGTCCTCATATTGCTATATCTGTTACTGTTAATGAAATTGATATCATATTCTTCACTGATGAAGTATATGGGTTTGTAAGTTGCACTAATTCATCTGCAGGATGAACAACCCAAAGCTACTGAGTGGGTACTCGATAGTGGATGTACAAATCACATGAATGGTGACAGGAGCTTGTTGATGGACACTGATTTGTCACCATCTCATCTGAAGCATATCACCTACGCTGACAAAGGCAAAAGCAAGGTATTGGGTCTAGGTAAGGTTGCAATCTCAAAGGATAAACACATGGACAAAGTCATGCTTGTTGAGTCCTTAGGATTCAATCTTATGTCAGTCTCAATGCTTTGTGATCTTGATATGGTCGTTGTCTTTGGAAAATTTCGTTGCCTTGTGCTAATGGAATCTGACAACTCCAAAGTTTTCGAAGGCTTTAGGAAAGGAGACTTGTATATTGTTGATTTCTCTGCAGGACCACAGCCTGCCACATGTTTACTTGCAAAAGCTTCAGAATGCTGGTTATGGCATCAACGACTTGGTCATGCTGGGATGAGGAACTTGCATACACTCACGAAGAAGAAGCACGTCATTGGCATCGAGGGTGTCAAATTCCTCAAAGATCATCTTTGTGGGGCTAGTGAGGCTGGAAAGATCACCAGAGCCAAGCATCCCGCGAAGACTATCATGACCACTTCTCGTCCCTTTGAATTACTTCATATGGATTTATTTGGCCCTACTCATTATGCCACATTCACTAGTTCTGCATCTTTATATGGCTTTGTCATAGTTGATGAATATTCTCGTTACACATGGGTGCATATCATCACTTACAAAAATGAAGTGTAGGAAGTCTTCAGACGATTTTCCTCAAGGGCTTCCACTAACTTCGGTGTGAAGATCAAGCATATCAGGAGCGATAATGGAACCGAGTTCAAGAACACTGGCCTTGATGAATATCTCGATATGCTTGGTATTACTCACGAATTGTCTGCTCCTTATACTCCTCAGCAGAATGGCGTTGTGGAGCGCAAGAACAGGACTCTTGTTGAGATGGCCTGCACTATGCTTGATGAATATAAGACAGCTGAGTGCTTCTGGCCTGAAGCAATTGATACTGCGTGCCACATCATTAACAGGGTATATCTTCACAAATTCTTCAAAAAGACCTCATATGAACTCCTCACTGATAAGAAACCCAATGTAAGTTATTTCAAAGTCTTCGGTGCTAAATGCTGGATTAGAGATCCTCACCATCACTCTAAATTTGCACCGAAAGCACATGGGGGTTTTATGCTTGGTTACGGAAAGGACTCGCACACCTACAGAGTCTTCAACATCAATCATCACAAGTTGTTGAAACTGTAGATGTGCGGTCCGATGAAACTAATGGCTCGTAAAGAGAGCACCTACCTCCTGTGCTAGATGAAATGTCACCTTAGGAATCCATCAAGTTCAAAGCTACTGAGGATATCATTCCCACCGAAGAATCTACTGAAGAAGTCATTCCGGATCGTGAAGAAAATCATGCTAGTGCTGCTGGAGAAACTGGTCCTGAAGAAACTGCTGGGCCTAAGCAAAGTCGTCAACCCACACATCCTCACATTGCAAACGAAGTGCAAGTAGAGAAGATCATCGACGACATTCGTGCAACAGGTCCCCTCACGCGCTCAAAAGCTTCACATTCATCTAACTTTTGTGGGCATTTGCATTTGTCTCTATCACAGAGCCCACTAAAGTAGATGAAGCATTCATGGAATCCGAGTGGATTCAAGCCATGCAAGATGAATTGCATCAATTCAAGCTCAACAATGTGTGGGAGCTTGTCAAGCGACCAGACCCACGCAAGCACAACATCATTGGTACCAAATGGATCTACCGCAACAAACAAGATGAAAATGGCCTCATGGTGAGGAATAAGGCTCGTCTTGTAGCTCAAGGCTACACACAGGTTGAAGGAACTGATTTCGATGAAACTTTTGCACCTGTTGCTAGACTTGAGGCTATTCACATATTGCTTGCTTATGCTAACCATCATAATATCATCTTACAACAAATGGATGTGAAAAGTGCATTACTCAATGGTAAGCTTGAGGAATAAGTATATGTTGCTCAACCACCAGGTTTTGAGGATCCAAAATTTCCAGATCACGTCTACAAACTCAACAAGGCCCTCTATGGCCTCAAGCAAGCACCTCGGGCGTGGTATGACACACTGAAGGAATTCCTCATGAAGAAAGGCTTCAAACCTGGTTCACTTGATCCAACTCTTTTCACCAAAACATATGATGATGAATTATTTGTGTGCCAAATATATGTTGATGATATTATCTTTGGTTGTACTAACCAACGTTACAGTGATGAATTTGCCTATATGATGAGTGAAGAATATCAAATGTCTATGGTGGGAGAATTGAAATTCTTCTTAGGTCTTCAGATTCGTCAACAATACAATGGCATATTCATATCTCAGGAGAAATACCTCAAGGATGTGTTGAGGAAATTCGACATGCAATATTGCAAAGGCGTCAAAATTCCTATGCCCACAAATGGCCATCTATGCACTGATGAAAATGGTAAAGACTTCGATCAAAAGGCATACCGCTCCATGATTGGTTCTTTATTGTACCTATGTGCATCTAGGCCGGATATTATGCTTAGTGTTTGCATGTGTGCCTGATTCCAAGCTACACCGAAGGAATCACACCATAAGGCTGTGAAGTATATTCTTCGATATCTAGCTCACACACCAACACTTGGATTATGGTATCCCAAGGGCTCTTCCTTTGATCTCATTGGATATTCAGACTCTGACTATGCTGGCGATCGGGTGGACCGCAAGTCAACATCAGGCACATGTCATTTCCTCGGACGATCCTTGGTATTTTGGTCCTCGAAGAAGCAGAATTGTGTATCACTCTCCACTACAGAAGCTGAGTACATTACTGCTGGATCTTGCTGTGCTTAATTGCTATGTATGAAGCAAACACTCAAGGACTATGGCATCAACGTGAAGAATGTGCCACTCTACTGCGATAATGAGAGTGCTATCAAGATTGCTCACAACCCAGTTCATCACTCGAAGACAAAGCACATCCAGATGCGTCATCATTTTCTTCATGACCATGTGTTGAAGGGCGACATCTCCATCGACCACGCAAGTACTGAAGACCAGTTGGCCGATATCTTCACAAAGCCCTTGGATGAGAAGAGATTTAGCAAGTTGCGGTGTGAGCTAAATATCCTAGAATCTTTGAATGTTCTTTGAAAAGGACACGCATCCTAACACTTATGATGACTTGATGACTTAGATGTGCAACACATGAAGTAGCGTTTTTCTTCAACCAATGAAGACTAACCCTCTAAGTGAAGAAATTAATGAAGAAATTGATTGTCAGAACCCTACGAGAATTGTACGCAGTTTCTGAAATCAGCTTTCTTATATGGTGGGTTACGTCACCAACCAAAGTTGAAAATCTTCAATTTGAGTTTTTCTTCTTTTTGAAATTCCTCAATTTTTCAAATTCTTCAACTTTGCATTGTCTTCACTCTTCCGTCGATGTTCTTCATTTGACTATATATATGAGTTTATGTCCTTTTTCTGCTAAGTGAATGTGATCGGACCCTTTCCCTTCTATGCTAAACTCAACACAGTCTGTTCACAAATTCTTCATGTGCGTTCTATTTGAAACTCGTTCAAATTCTTCACTGTGTCCTTGTCAGCTCAAGAAATTGTGAACGAAACTTTAAAATATTCTTATCTGAAATTTTTGGCTTTTGCCGCTCAAACCGTTATGCATTCCACGGTATACTTATCTATTCACCCACGATCTCACATGATCTCCACTTCTCAGTACGTGGCTGACACATGTCGCATGAATGAGAAGGGTCAGGGGCACGTTTGTCCAAATTCTTCGGGCGAACAGTTATTCACCTCAGCTATAAATACCCCCTTCCCTTCCTCATTTCACTTCTACTCCGGTCGACCTGACTCCCTCGCTCGAGCTTCTCAGGACCTAGCGCCACCGTTACCTCCATCGTCGCCAGTGAGGAAGAGCTTCACTGCCTCGTACTCGTCGTTGTCGTACTCGAGCTGGCCGCAGAAATCTTCCCTCCGCCACCGCCGTAGACGTCTTCCTCCGCCAAGTTAGGGCATGCAAGATCCGAGCCGATGAACTTCTAAATCTACTCTTACAGTTCGTCGTGTTCTTCATCAAGGGTAATTAAAAGTTACTTTTACCGCATTTATTCTACTGATGATTTTCATCAAAACTTCAAAAGGTGTTTATTCTTCAACCTCCACACTCTAAACACCTATCACAAATCTTCAGTTGTTGATCTGTTTCTCTAAGTGACATTTTTCTTCATGATTCCTCAATTGTGTGAATCTCATGATCCGCACAACTCTCGAACCTAAGACAAAGAACGCTTAGTGAAATTCTTCAAGACACATCGGGTCAATTTCCTCAAACGTGTTCAATTTTACAAAACCTTCTGAGAACGCATATGACCTCTCCAAATTCTTCGCACCTATACTCTATTCACAGGTACACATGTCTGCTACTGAGTCACTATGTTCTCATCAACTTAACTCATTTGCAGCATTCCTCGAAGAAAAGCTGCATACTTCTTCAGAGAACTCAATTGTGCAAATTCCTCAGTTGAAGAAAATGGCAGATGGTAAAAGGCCTCAGAAAGGAGTAAAGAAGCTTGAATTAAATACTACTTTTGAGATCCCTGCAGATATCTATGCAGGGTACTGCATGCCTGATGAGGCAACTCATGGCAAGGAGACGAAGAATGAGCGCAAAGTGCGCATTCAGAGGATAGAAAGAAGACGGGCAAGAGAATGGAGGGGGTACAAATATGTTACTCCCAAATACATGAAGAAATTCGCTCTTAACCCTCCATGCTCAAGACCTCCTCTGGCACTTGGCCAACTAGCTGATCCAACAAGCCTTAAACGTGGTGAGGATTATGCTGATGAATGGGCCAGGCGGCAAGCAAAGTTGGCCAAGCAGGCCAAAGAAGCAGTAAAGAAATTCAATGAGGATTCTGCTGCTGCCGCTGCTGAGGCTTCTTCAAGCAAGAAGGCTATGCCAAAGAAGCCAGCCAAGAAACCACCTTCCTCAGCAATGCCCTCACGGTCAAGTTCTTCTTCAATGCCCTCACGACCAATCTCCTCAGTGCCACCGAGGCAAATTCCTAAAGCTGCCACAGTTCCTCAAGCCGCTCAACTTCCTCGGACTTCAAAGTCCTCAGCTCCTCCGGCAAAGTCCTCTGCACTTGTGCATCTCACCATGTGCCAAAGGACCACAGGCATATCAATTGCCTCAGGAGCTTTAGCAAGTTCCTCAGCTCACGCTTCATCAACCGGTCCGACTCTGCTGAAGACCAAGGCCACTGCTGGACGAGGCACTAGACCAAGTCCTCACAAGAAGCAGGTGGTCTTTCAAATTCCTTCTGATGATGAGGCTGATGATGATGAACTTCCCGATATCATCAAGGACAGACAACAGCGGGCCGCTAGAGCCAAAGGGAGTGTTGTGCCCCTTCTATTGGATTCGAAGAAGATCCTTGATTTCATCGATCTCTGGCACAAAGATCCCAACGCTCCAATGCCAGATTTGGGCCTCACTCCTGGACAAAGTCATGTTGTGACGGTGTTCATAGCTGAAGAGAAATGGAAGTATGACCAAGCCAGGACTGTGAAGAAAGCGCAGTACAGAAAGCAGCGCTACCTAAAGGACAATGTCCTCTGTCTTTCACCTGAGCAGCTCATTGCACTGCAAGCTGAAATCAAAAAGCTCAGCGATGAATTTGAAGCCTACAAGGCATAATGGAAGGGTGCCAAGGTCAGATTCGTCAAGCTGACGAAGAAATTCACTTCAAGTGTTGCTGCTCCTGTGCACATTGAAGTCACTCCGGCTAAAGCATCTGCTGAAGCCACTGAAGGAATTGCCAGCACCGCTGATGAAAATCAGGCTGCTGATGAAACTGCAAGCACCAGGGCTGCTGAAGAAATTCCAGCCTCCGAAGAAATTGCCAGGGCAACCACTAGTGTTCGCCTGAAGAAATTGCCACGCTAGTTGAAGACTCAGTTGCTGCACCTGAAGAAACTACTCAAGTTAGGCCAACTGCATCAGTTGGGCCTGAAGAAATTGATCCAACTCCCACTGCTCCGCCTGCACCAACACCAAGCCCAGTTCTTCCTTCTTCTCTGGAAGTGAAGGAAACCAAAGTTGCAGAGCGTGCTACTTTGAAGAAGAGGAAATCATCAGCTGCCTCAGAATCTTCGGCCCCCAAGAAGGCGAAGATTTTGACAAGTTCACTAGAGAATCCCATTGATGTTGTCCCTCTTGCATGCATGCCATCAAAGGAACTTGTTCCTTATGGTGAAGAATATCAGATTCCTGAAGAATCTGTTGAAGAAGATCCCTCTGCTGCTTCCATAGAGAAGATGGATGAAGAAATTGAAGTTGAGACTGGCACTTCAACTCCCCAGGTATCATCGCCAACGCCTCAGTTTACTGCTGAAGAGGCCGGCATTGAGGAAATGGATGTGGATGAGGATGTGGATATTGGCTGCACCCAGTGATGAATGATGATTTTTTGGGATAGTCAACATCCCAACTCTCCTCTGTTCACTCCACTACAAAAAATTCCTCAGTCCCCAGCTCCAACTGAAGTTCAAATGGGATCTGATGAAATTCATGCCACCCCTTCCATTCATGAAGAGATTCCAGCCACTAGTGCTGATGAAAACACTACTGAAGAAATGGAGGCCCAGGCTGCTACTGAAGCAGAAGCTGATATTCCTCACCCCGCGGCTCCTGAAATTGACATTCCAGAAGTTATTCTTCAAATCACTGACACTCCTCAGCCACAGCCGAAGAATCCATTCTCCAAGACTCCGAAGTTCAAGGCTGATGCCTTCTTCAATGAGGATGTATTCTTCACTGACTACAATCCATATGATTCTGCTCATCTGAGGAGGAAGCGATTCTGGACTGCCAGCTAAGCAGATTTCTATTCTTCAGTGCTCTTCAACAAGGACAAGGTCTTCAATCATGAGAATATTCCTCACTTGGATATGGAATCACTGCCTTGCTTCACGCCAGTCCTTGCTGCCATTCATGATGCCGGCCTGCTCAATTTCTGCACTGACATCTGCGATTGGAATGAAGAACTCATTCTTCAATTCTATGCGACACTGCACATCACAAGCAATGCTGAAGATGTGAACTCATGGGTGTTGGACTGGATGATGGATAACACACACTATAAGGCACCGGCCACTGAATTGCTTCGTGCCATGCCTGTCAGTCCTTCCCCAGAAGGTGCATGTCTCATCTATTCTAAAACTGAGCCGTCAGATCATTTTATGCAAGTGCTGATGAAGCCATTGAAGCCTAGACAAGCCTCAAGGACCAAATTCCTTGTGAAGGAATTGCAATATGTGCCAAGGACACTCTATCGCATTCTGACGAAGACATTGAGTCCCATCATAGGCCACGAATCTAATGATGAAGAAGTCGTTGGCATCATGAAGAATCTGCTTTTCAACATCATGCACGGTATTCCCGTGAACTATCATGATTTCTTCATGAGGACTTTGGCAAACATTGAAATTGAAGGAAATATGCCCTAGAGGCAATAATAAAGTTATTATTCATTCCCTCATATCATGATAAATGTTTATTGTTCATGCTAGAATTGATTAACCAGAAACATAATACGTGTGTGAATACATAGACAAACATAGTGTCACTAGTATGCCTCTACTTGACTAGCTCATTGATCAAAGATGGTTGAGTTTCCTAACCATAGATATGAGTTATCATTTGATCAATGGGATCACATCATTAGAAGAATGATGTGATTGACTTGACCCATTCCGTTAGCTTAGCACTTGATCGTTTAGTATGTTGTTATTGCTTTCTTCATGACTTATACATGTTCCTATGACTATGAGATTATATAACTCCCGCTTACCGAAGGAACACTTTGTGTGCTACCAAACGTCATAACGTAACTTGGTGATTATAAAGGTGCTCTACAGGTGTCTGCAAAGGTACTTGTTGAGTTGACGTATTTCGAGATTAGGATTTGTCACTCTGATTGTCAGAGAGGTATCTCTGGCCCCTCTCGGTAATGCACATCACTATAAGCCTTGCAATAAATGTGACTAATGAGTTAGTTGCGGGATGATGCATTACATAACGAGTAAAGAGACTTGCCGGTAACGATATTGAACTAGGTATTAAGATACCGACGATCGAATCTCGGGCAAGTAACATACCGATGACAAAGGGAACAACGTATGTAGTTATGTGGTTTGACCGATAAAGATCTTCATAGAATATGTGGGAACCAATATGAGCATCCAGGTTCCGCTATTGGTTATTGACCGGAGACGTGTCTCGGTCATGTCTACATAGTTCTCGAACTCGTAGGGTCCGCACGCTTAAAGTTTGGTGAAGATCGGTATTTATGAGTTTTTGTGTTTTGATGTACCGAAGGTAGTTCGGAGTCCTAGATATGATCACGGACATGACGAGGAGTCTCTAAATGGCTGAGACGTAAAGATTGATATATTGGATGACTATGTTCGGACATCGAAATGGTTTCGGAAGGT